>NC_036849.1:1082367-1270706 GCF_002910315.2 Salvelinus sp. IW2-2015
GAACATATATATATACTATATATATAATATATATATATATATATATATACATATATATATATATATATATATATACATATATATATATATAAACTATATATAATATATATACTATATATATATATATATACATACATATATATATATATTATACATACATATATACATACAACATACATACCATATATATATATATACATACATACATATATATATATATACATACATATATATACATACATACATACATATAACATTACTATATACATACATACATATATACATACATACATACTACATATATACATACATATATACATACATACATACTACATACAACATGAGACTACAATACTCATACATACGATCATACTACATCAATATATAAATCATACATACCTACATATATATACACAGCTATACATAACAAACATTAGCCATACATTACGTAATACAATTATTCGTGACATATAGTAAACCGGCTATTACATATATACATACTAGTACATCCGATACATAGTGATATATGCTTCACTATATGCCAGTATAATATATATATATATATGTATATATATATATATATATATATATATATGTATATATATATATACACACACATCACACACACACACGGTATTAGACAGGATTACCTACACATACTGACCAGCTCCGACAGAAGCGTGCATGACAGACCAATCTGAACTGATCTCTCGGCATATCCAGCCCACTCATTGTGTCAGCCAAGTGTGAAGGTTGCTGACTTTGTTTGTGGCTAAACCAACTAGGGTTGTAATTTTAACAATTGTATTCAAATTTACAGATGGCTTACAACTTTGTTATTAAGGCACATGAAAGTTCACATGTTCCATAAGGCATTTCTGCCCCCCCCAAAAAAACGAATTCAGATTTTTTTTTAAAGTTTTTGTTCAAATGGCTCTCCTGTGAAGTAGTGACGTGCGATATACGCCTAGTTTCCTGAAAGGGTCACAAATGTTAGCAATGATAACAAGTACATGAAAAATCCCATAGGAAATGGGACCCTCAACCCTGGCGTTGTAAGCGCCATGCTCTACCAAGTGAGCCACACAGGATTTTATACAGTAAGTCTCTTAATCCAGTAGGGGATTTTCTGCTGTTACAAGGGAAGCTTGATTTTGCAAGAAGCTAACCACTTAGCTAGCTAGCTACTGAGCTAGCAAACCAAATGAACAACTGCAGAGCATTTAGCACATCTTAGACGGTTAACATGATAGTTGTAAGATGTCTAGCTGGCAAACATTTAGTTGTGAATTCCATACGGTTACTCGAACACCTGGCGCATGCTGCACAACAGTGAGTGAGTGACTCACAAGGCTCCGGTCTCTCGTCGTTGTGTGCTTGTAAACTAAACAACGTGACTGAGGACTACCGTTAAGCTTCATGATGGAAAAGGTGACCGGTGAAAGACGTTATCTCCTAACGTATTGCACATGTTGACTGCAGGTATTTACTTAAAAAGTAGCTACAAATATTGTAATTTATAGAAGAGAAAAAAACAATTTTGACGGTATTGGAAAACCATTCTGTGGCTATTTCCAAGTCCCCCTGTATATGTGGTACACAGACTAGTAAGGTCACATGCACACATACACAAACTGTGTTGGCCTTTCCTGTATTCGGACTGTACATCATGTCACAGCACGGTGCTAATGTATTCCTTTATGCGTGCCAAGTGCCAAAATTGTTGTCCGTGTGTGGCGCTTGCATGTGTGTGAGATATTCCAAACGTGTCCAATCCCAGGGCAAAGAATGGAAACATCATTTTCTGCTCCTGTTGTCCCCCCGGCAGGTAGGTGTATAGCTTTAGTAATACGTTTCCCTGAGAGCTCTCTGTCTGATAGATGTACTATCAGCAGACCCACTAAAGAGCTACTCACAGGCCTCTGTTAAAGCTGGAACAATCATCTCGGGGTGAGTCCCATATGGCAGTCTCTTCCCTATTTTCGTCCACTTTTTTACCAGGGCCCATTGGGTATAGGGTGCCATTTGGGACGCAACCTCAGCCTCTCCTCTGGCCCAAACCTGTCCTACGCTCACATATACTAGCCAGACCTGCACTCCCAAAATAACTCCTATTGAGTAGTCTACATATCCGGGTTTATTTGATATGGTCCCTAGGACTGCGGCGCTAAAAGGTGTTATACATGTATATTCAATTAGTGTGAAGTGTGCGATATGAACACAATCTGTTTTCATAAGGAACCTGTCCTCTACAAACGAAAATTCTAACAACAATCCTGGGGAAAAATGTGTACTTATAAAAAGAATACTATGTCCAGGATGAAGGGAGAGCCAGAGAAAACATGTAATGAGTCCATAGCCTGGAGGGCAGAGATCGAAGTTAATTTGCCTGTTTCAACATGCCCAGATGAAACGCTTGATCCTAAAGAATTTTCCTGTTCAAATGTCACTTTGGTTCACAGCTGGCTAACGTGTGTGTGTGTGTGTATGGCCTGGGGCTAGTGGACCAGCAGGCTGGTAGGATAGGACTTGTCTTTGACCAGTCATCATAGCTCTGGCCATTCATACCTGCTGTAGTCTCTCCCTTGCCAGCATAAGATGGAGAGAGACCTTCCTTCCTTCCTTAGAGCTGGGTGCCATGTTGCTGCTTCCAGAAATCCCATCCAAGAGTATCTGGATCTAATTCTGAGTCATTCTAATCCCTCTCTTCTACCAAAGCAATTTTTTTGTTATTCTCCTATACATTATGATGATTTAGGGATGTAATTTGACAGGGTTGACCTACTAGAGAGTACAAAACAGGATCAGATAGTCATTGTGTTCCGAGAGGAAGAAAATGTTCCAGGTGACAGGTGTTTAACGTTGTTGTGTACCTGTGTTTATGCATGCGTGGGTATATTATGTGTGTGTACTGCTTTATCTCGTAACGTATTATACAAGTTGACTGCAGGTATTTACTTAAGTCTAACAAAAAAAGTAGCTACATCCCGTGGCTATTTCCAAGTACCCCGGTATATGGTATATATGGTATACTGCCCAAGCCTAGTACACAGGCGAGTAAGGTCACACTCACACACACACTATGTGTTAGCATTTGCTGTATTCGGACTGTACATTAGGTCATAACGCGGTGCTAATGTATTCGTATGTGTTTTTGACCTTCACCTGTGGGATCGTCTGAAGGAGTTGCTGAGGAGGTATTTCTGTCGGTAATAAAGCCCTTTTTTGTAGAAAACCTCATTCTGATTGGCTGGGCCTGGTTCCCCCGTGGGTGGGCCTATGCCCTTCCAGGCCCACCCATGGCTGCACCAGTGCCCAGTCATGTGAAATCCATAGATCAGGGCCTAATTCATTTTATTTATATTCACTGATTTCCTTATGAACTGTAACTCAGTAAAATCTTTGAAGTTTTTGAATTTATATTTTGATCCAGTATAACATTGTAAAAAATGTTTCAAAGAATAATCCTGAATACAAAGCATTATGTTTGAGGCAAATCCAACACAGCACATCTCTCAGTACCACTTTTAATATTTTCAAGCATGCTTGTGGCTGAATCATGTTCTGGGTATGCTTGTCATTTGCAAGTTTTTCAGGATAGAAAGAAAAGTAATACAGCTAAGCACAGGCAAAGAGGAAAACCTGGTTCAATTTGCCTTCCAACAGACACTGGGAGACAAATCCACCTTTCAGCAGGACAATAACCTAAAACGCAAGTCCAAATATATATACTCGAGTTACAAGATGAAATTGAATGACTGGCTGAGTTTTGACTTACATCTACTTGAAAATCTATGGCAATATTTGAAATTGGCTGTCTAGCAATGATCAACAACCAATTTGAGAGCTTGAATTTTTAAAATGATAATGGGCAAATATTGTACAATCCAGGTGTGCAAAGCTCTTAGAGACTTACCAAGACTCACAGCTGTAATCGCTGACTCAGGGATTTGAATACTCTAATCAAAAATTTGACATGAGTATTTTGTGTAGATCGTCGATTAAAAAGAAAAGACAATTTAATCCATTCTAATCCCACTTTGTAACACAACAATGTGTGTGAATACTCTCTGAAGGCACTGTATATCCTTCAGTGTGTGTGTGTACCTGTGCTTATGAATGCATGAATGTGTGTTTCTGCATTGTGTATATATACTAGTGTGTGTGGTGTCATGGTAGGCTGTAACCCTGAGGCTTGATCTCAGCAGGTGCCTAGGGGTCAACGCGACCCCCCTCTGGGATTTGTTCTCTGCAGGGTCCATGGTCCATAGATTTCCTTCAGATAAGGCGCAGCATGAGAGTGAGGGAGAAGAGAGGGAGAAATAGAAGGAGGTGAATGGAAGAGAGAGAGAGACCCCTGTACTGTATAATGTCAGTACAGGAGATAGCGAGGCCGGCAGCTAAGTGCTTTTGTCCCCGTTTTATCCTCTGAGCCAAAAGGTCCTGGGTAAAAAGGCTGGGGCTGCAGAACAGTCTATCATTCTTTCTCCCAGGCCTGTGGTTACACTGGCCACCTGCAGAGAGAAAGGAGGGAGGGAGAAAAAAATAGAAAAAGAGAAAGGGAAGGATACGGTGACAGAGAGATGTGCAATTTGAGGTTGACCTGACCTCGTTTTCAAACACTTTCATTTTCAAACCCAGTCAGTAAAATGGTTCTGCTTTTCAAGGTGACGTTATTGGGTTAACTCCCTACAGGCCGCACGTGTCGCGCAGCTGAGGGTCGAGCGGAGACGAACGGATTTGGTTCAGCCAGTCAGTCGTCCTGATGAGCCCTTCCCATCTAGCTAGTTTATTCTTGTGTGCCGAAGTTGGGACTTGGAAGAGTGTTCAGAATCATTCCGTTTTTGTATAGTAGTTGTATATTTTTACAGTATTTGTACTTTAGCGGTCACCCTGGCCTGATATTGGATACACTATCTAGCTACTTCTCCTTACTGCTGGACAGCAGTGCTTGGCAAGAGAGAGCGAGGGTCACTGTGCCCCATGTTGTTGCCAGCTTGCAGTGCAAACTCTCCCAATTGAGCAGTGTAACGTTCTACTGCATCACGGTGACATCCAGATGGTTACTACCACTATTACAAGCTATTTCTCATGTAGGCTGCTATCCTACTCAAAATAAAATGTAGTGGGATGGAATAAATTGGACGCGTTAACTACCACATGATACAGCAACTGTTGCCCGGTGGGAAGCAACTCACGTCGGCAAGCATCTCAATACAACACCGTTGCACTGGCTTGTCGTAACGTTTATAGGCATAACCCCCTTTTTTTTCAATTTTCGCCTAAATTATATACCCAAATCTAACTGACTGTAGCTCAAGACCTGAAGCAAGGATATGCACATTCTTGGTACCATTTGAACACTTTGAAGTTAGTGGAAATTGAATGTAGGAGAATATAACACAATAGATCTGGTAGAAGAAAATACAAAGAAAAAAACAACCGTTTTTTTCCCTACCACCATCTTTGAAATGCAGCAGAAAGGTCCTGTTCCAGCCATCACTCTGGTTGTAATTCCGATGGTGTCCACAAGATGGCAGCCGTGTATGTGCAAAGTTTCAGGCGAATAACTTGAAATATGACATTTAGTGTGAAGTCACCCAGGTACATTTGGGCAAATCGTGAAGGAGACATTTGCATTCGTATTACATTTCTCTGCAAAAATATCGTTAAGTCTGTATACTTGGACTTTGATTTAGCTTTTACAGTATTAGTAGCCATATTATAAGTTCAACATTTACAAAACAACCAGTTTTCATAACTTCATAACTCTGAATATTCTTATAATTTTTGTCCAAAATTAAAAGGCATGCTGTCGTACAAGGTTACAAGCTACATTTTACGACCGATACATGGTTTCCGGATACTCCCGCAAGCTTATTGGCTATCTAGCTAGCTTTGTTTGACCCCGATTGATGCTTATTTGACAAAGTTAGTCATTCGAGTGAACGCCCGCGTCATCGGCGTGCCATGAATGCGTCGCTCTCTGACCAAATATGGTGTCCTATAGGATATACTACACCCCTAATGATATAGTGAAGTCTCGTTACGTTCTAGGATCTCTGATGAATACATACCCACGCGATTTGACTGGTTGAAACAACGTTTTGGGTGTGATTTTCTCAGATTCCTTTCTTTGCAAATTGAGCAAGTGGATATACAAAATCGATTGTGCATGCTATATGGACCTTTTTTAGGATATGAAAAAGGATTTAATGTAACAAAATGACACTTCATGTTATCTCTGGGACCCTTTTGGATGATAAATCAGAGCAAGATTTCAGAATGTAAGAACACATTTCACCTTCAGAGGTGAATTTATCAAACCTATTGCTGTGAAAAGTGTTTTGTTGTTAGGAGCTCTCAAACAGTAGCATGGCATTTTCTTGCAGTAATAGCTACTGTTAATTGGACAGTGCAGTTATACTAACAAGAATTTAAGCTTTCATCCGATATAAGACACTTATGTACCGACATTTTGTTGTTTCTCTAAAATCTGTGATGGATGAGTCCTTCCCAGCTAGTTAGCTGGCAACAGCATGGCACAAGTTAAAAGGTAAATAAAAAAAGGCGCTGCATGATTTACAGCTGTCCCGTTGATGGGACGCCGATCCCCAACTAATTGGCATGTCACGGTGATATCCAGATGGTGACCAATACTTCAAGTTATTTCTCCCTCTCCCATTGAAATAAACATGGCTTTTTTATATACCTTTTAACTAGCAACATGCTGTTGCCAGCTAACTAGCTGGGAAGGACTCATCCATTCGTCTCCACTCGACCCTCAGCTGCGCGAATTACGTAATCAATTTGGGCACCAGGCGTGTCGGTATCTCCTCTCAGAAATGTTTTTCAGTCTCTGAATGATGTCATTCACAGCTAGTTATTAGAATAATTGGATTCGAAACTAGAGTAGCAATGTTTACCGTACTAACTGCAATTTAATTAAACGGACACACATTATCAGCTAGGCCGACTTCTTAATAAGCAACACCAGTGCTCATTATTATTTAAAAAAAATCTAATTCCATATTTTTTCCCTTGCTCTAGCCTTGAGAATGAATAAAGCGATTTTATTTATTTTTTGTTCCCCCAATATGGAATTATTAGATTTGGCCATGTGTCCATTTTAAATGCATAGCCTCGGAAAACCAAAAACAATTTCATGTAGAACACTAGAATTTTTCTATTTCAATGATTAAGATAACATCACCAATTTCAAAAAGAGGTCCAGAGTAATGTGGCCCTGTAAGGGAAAAAGACAGTTTTGCCAATAGGGGAGAGAATTTTTTTAAATAATTGAAACTACACTTTACTATAAAAATGTTAATGTTCATTCCGCCTACAGAGGGTAATTCAGCCGCTTATAGAGGGGAGAGGGAGACAAAGAGATACTATATACGGAGAGAGAGAAGAGCGAGCGAGGAAGCTGTTGGAGAGGGGAGAGCCTGTGGTGTAAGAGGGAACACTCAGACGTATAGACACCTTAAACAGATACAGCTCTTCACCTTCAGGCATCCATATTTATAACCCAGCAGGACAGCAGCTTCTACAGATAATGGACATTTCATTTACTGCCGAGTGTGAAGTCAGTGAAGTGCTTTTAAAGACATGATGGTTGTGTGGTTGGCATGTGTGGGTGACTGGCCTACTGTATTTTGTTTTGCTGTACCATTGTATTGGTCGTCGGGTATGTGTTATGGGTCTTGACCCAAAGCCTCTTTCTCTAGAGATGCATCTCTAGGCCTGCTCTCTCTCTCCCTCTCTCTTTCCCTCCCTCCCATCCGCCTTCTCCTCCCCTCTCTCTGTTGTTTCATTTCTCGGTCTGATTGAGATGATATCGCGTCGCTAACAGTCATGGCCGCCGGTGGCCTTCCCATTGGCCATCTGCCTGAGGGTTAGGGTCAGGGGTCAGGCGGGCGTTTATCTGGCCAATCGCAGCTGCCCGCTGATCTGCCTTCCCAGTCATCTGAGGTTTGAGATGAACTGCTCTGCTGTCTGCCTCCCGCCGCAGGGCAGCGGCGAAAAACACGCAGATTATCTGATCATTTCATAAAAGGACAGGCCGGGTCAGCTACGCAGACGGGCGCGGGGGACGCTGCGGAAAAAGGAGAAAAGAACGGAGAGACAGAGGAGAGGAAAACAACGAGAAGAGAAGTGGTGGGGTGTTGTGATGACATTGCTGTGGTCTTTATAGGTAGATTACATGTTTTTGTAGGGTTCTTATCATTTGAATGCGACGCGTGACATATTCCTGTTTGTCGATGCACACAGCATACAGATGTTTTCTCCTCATTTGACCAGTTTTCGTTGGGGTTGATGCGTTTTTCGTCTGAAATTATAAAGTGGCACTTGCAAACTTTAGAAGCCTTTTGAAAACCTTGAATACACTAAAAGTTTGCAGTTGCAGGTAAATTATTTGCGACAGAGTGATTTTAAAGATGGTACACCTGTATCTGTCGTGACCGTATGCCACTTTATTGAATAAGTACCCTTTACTAGTATTATTATGATACTATAGAGTGCTGTGCCACTCTCTCACATAAACTATTACAATAGTGTTGTTCCTGGGGGGAGCATATTACATGTGAGCACACCACCGTACATAGCCTACCATAAATCGTTTTGTGTGGGGAAGCATATTGCCTGTGACACCTTGTTATATTACCACACTATCCCACCCACCATCATTAGGCCCATAGCTGTGTTGCGGTGGGGGAACATATTGCCTGTGACACCTTGTTATGTTAACAGGCTATCACACAGGCTATTACAGCACAATAGAGTGCCTCAGTGGGGAGTGTATTTAATGTGACACGCAGGCAGGCAGGCTGTATGCATACTGTAATGAGTCCGGTCCCAGAGGACTGTCGCTGCTTAACCTTCGCACCCCCTTCGCTAATTACTGATCCAACTGCTACTGCAGCTGAGGGAAGGAAAGAAGGAAGGGAGAGAGAGGAGGAAAAGAGAGGGGGAGAGAGGGAAAGGAGGAGGAGAGCAGGTAACCCCCAGTTTGGTGATCAGTGATATTAATGAAGGAGGGAATACCCATTACTAGACTTGAGAGATAAGTACTGTTATTGGAGGAGAGATTTATAATATGAATATGGGCTCGGCTACTCGAGGGGAGGAGTGTTAGGCTACCAGATGCCTGATTTAAATAGGTGTGGTATATAGCCTAGCTCTTATCCATGTACTAGAGCAGTACTGTGCATGTTCGTTTTTTGTTCTAGCCATGTGTTTCCACGTATGTGCCAAATTCCTGTGGAGTGTGTGTGTGTGTGCGCGCGCTTGCTATTGGTTGTGTTTAGTCATGGGTTTTCCCCAACTGCAGTTAAGCAGGTCAGAAGGTACATTTGAAGTCATTTAAACTCGTTTTTTTTAACCACTCCACAAATTTCTTGTTCTCAAACTATAGTTTCGGCAAGTCGGTTAGGACGTCTACTTTGTGCATGACACAAGTCATTTTTCCAACAATTATTTACAGACAGATTATTTCACTGTATCACAATTCCAGTGGGTCAGAAGTTTACATACACTAATTTGACTGTGCCTTGAAACAGCTTGGAAAATTCCAATAAATGATGTCATGGCTTTAGAAGCTTCTGATAGGCTAATTGACATAATTTGAGTCAACTGGAGGTGTACCTGTGGATGTATTTCAAGGCCTACCTTCAAACTCAGTGCCTCTTTCCTTGACATCATGGGAAAATCAAAATAAATCAGCCAAGACCTCAGAAAAAGATTTGTAGACCTCCACAAGTCTGGTTCATCCTTGGAAGCATTTTCCAAACGCCTGAAGGTACCACGTTCATCTGTACAAACAATAGTACGCAAGTATAAACACCATGGGACCACGCAGCCGCCATACCGCTCAGGAAGGAGACGCGTTCTGTCTCCTAGAGATGAACGTACTTTGGTGCGAAAAGTGCAAATCAATCCCAGAACAACAGCAAAGGACCTTGTGAAGATGCTGGAGGAAACGGGTACAAAAGTATCTATATCCACAGTAAAACGAGTCCTATATCGACATAACCTGAGAGGCCGCTCAGCAAGGAAGAAGCCACTGTGCCAAAGAGCACTATCCCAACCATGAAGCACGGGGGTGGCAGCATCATGTTGTGGGGGTGCTTTGCTGCAGGAGGGACTGGTGCACTTCACAAAATAGATGGCATCATGAGGATTGAAAATTATGTGGATATATTGAAGCAACATCTCAAGACATCAGTCAGGAAGTTATAGCTTGGTCGCAAATGGGTCTTCCAAATGGACAATGACACCAAGCGTACTTCCAAAGTTGTTGCAAAATGGCTTAAGGACAACAAAGTCAAGGTATTGGAGTGGCCATCACAAAGCCATGACCTCAATTCTATAGAACATTTGTGGGCTGAACTGAAAAGGCGTGTGTGAGCAAGGAATCCTACAAACCTGACTCCGTTACACCAGCTCTGTCAGGAGGAATCTGCCAAAATTCACCCAACTTATTGTGGGAAGCTTGTGGAAGGCTACCCAAAACATTTGACCCAAGTTAATCAATTTAAAGGCAATGCTACCAAATACTAATTGAGTGTATGTAACTTCTGACCCACTGGGAATGTGATGAAAGCAATACAAGCTAAAATACACCATTCTCTCTACTATAATTCTGACATTTCACATTGTTAAAATAAAGTGGTGATCCTAACTGACCTAAGTCAGGGGAATTTTACTAGGATTAAATGTCAGGAATTGTGAAAACGGAGTTTAAATGTATTTGGCTAAGGTGTATGTAAACTTCCGGCTTCAACTGTAGATACTTTTGTACCTGTTTCCTCCATCTTCAGAAGGTCCTCTGCTGTTGTTCTGGGATTGATTTGCACTTTTTGCACCAAAGTACGTTCATCTCTAGGAGACAGAACATGTCTCCTTCCTGAGCGGTCACATGGTGTTTGTACTTGCGTACTATTGTTTGTACAGATGAAGCTAGTTAGCTGGCGTTTGGAAATTGCTCCCAAGGATGAACGAGACTTGTGGAGGTCTACAATTTCTTTTCTGAGGTCTTGGCTAATATCGTTTGATTTTCCCATGATGTCAAGCAAAGATGCACTGAGTTTGAAGGTAGGCCTTGAAATACATCCACAGGTACACCTCCAATTGACTAAAATGATGTCAATTAGCCTATCAGAAGCTTCTAAAGCCATGACATCATTTTCTGGAATTTTCCAAGCTTTTTAAAGGCACAGTCAACTTAGTGTATATAAACTTCTGACCCACTGGAATTGTGATACAGTGAAATAATCGGGCTGTAAACAATTGTTGGAAAAATTGCTTGTGTCATGCACAAAGTAGACGTCCTAACCGACTTGCCAAAACTATAGTTTGTTAACAAGAAATTTCTAGTGGTTGAAAAACGAGTTTTAATGACTCCAACCTAAGTGTATGTTAACTTCTGACTTCAACTGTCTGGTATGTATGTACACTACCTTTCAAGAGTTTGCGGTCACTTAGAAATGTCCTTGTTGTCCATGAAAACATACATGAAATGAGTTGGAAAATGAATAGGACATATCGTCAAGATGTTGACAAGGTTAGAAATAATGCTTTTTAATTGAAATAATAATTGTGTCCTTTTGTCAAAGAATCCTCCATTTGCAGCAATTACAGCCTTGCAGACCTTTGGCATTCTAGTTGTCAATTTGTTGAGGTAATCTGAAGAGATTTCACCCCATGCTTCCTGAAGCACCTCCCACAAATTGGATTGGCTTGATGGGCACTTCTTACGTACCATACGGTCAAGCTGCTCCCACAACAGCTGAATAGGGTTGAGATCCGGTTATCATGCTGGCCACTCCATTATAGACAGAATACCAGCTGACTGCTTCTTCCCTAAATAGTTTTTGCATAGTTTGGAGCTGTGCTTTGGGTCATTGTCCCGTTGTAGGATGAAATTGGCTCCAATTTAGCGCCGTCCACAGGGTATGGCGTTGCAAAGGGGAGTGATCACCTTCCTACTTCAAGATCCCTTTTACCCTGTACACATCTCCCACTTTACCAGCACCAATGCACCCCCAGACCATCACATTGCCTCCACCATGCTTGACAGATGGCGTCAAGCACTCCTCCATCTTTACATTTTTTTCTGCGTCTCACGAATGTTCTTCTTTGTGATCCGAACACCTCAAACTTAGATTCGTCTGTCCATAACACTTTTTTCCCAATCTTCCTCTGTCCAGTGTCTGGGTTATTTTGCACATCTTAATCGTTTCTTTTTATTGGCCAGTCTGAGAGATGGCTTTTTCTTAGCAACTCTGCCTAGAAGGCCAGCGTCCCGGAGTCGCCTCTTCACTGTTGACGTTGAGACTGGTGTTTTGCGGCTACTATTTAATGAAGCTGCCAGTTGAGGACTTGTGAGGTTTCTGTTTCTGATCAATTTTAGGTTATTTTAATAGCACAAAATGAGCTTTTCTTTCAAAAAACAAGCAGATTTCTAAGCGACTCCAAACATTTGAACGGTCGTGTATATAGATGGGTTTCCCCCATCTGTATGGGAGAAGGTGACTCGTCGGACTCGGGCTTGCCAGGAGTGCCCACTTTTTTCCCCCTGGCATTGCCACCTGTCATCTGGCACAGGTGGCACAGCTCACCTGGCACCGCAGGGCAGAAACAGACCCTGGCCTCTCGCCCGTGTCTGTCTCTGCCCGCTCCGCTGCCTGTTTCATGCCCGCTCACCGCCTGTTTGGCTGGCTGTGTCCACTCCTGTCGCCATCCTGACTGACACACACATACAAACACCTGTAACGCCGGACACACAGGGCAGAATCCCAGATAGCCAGCCCAACACCAACACACTTCTAGACTTGTAATATATCATCCAACTCTCACTGGATGTCACAAGTTATTGGTGCTGTTTGTGTGTGTATGTCTGCTCGCATGAATATGTGTACTGTATGTATGCGTGTGTCTGTCTGTGTAGTTTGGGGTCATTGGGCTGTTTTTTTTTGCTGCAGTGCCCAGTGGGTTAGGGTTGTCTGTCTGTCTGTCTGTCTGTCTGTCTGTCTGTCTGTCTGTCTGTCTGTCTGTCTGTCTGTCTAACCCATCACTGTCTGTCTGTCTAACCCATCACTGTCTGTCTGTGTCTGTCTGTCTAACCCATCACTGTCTGTCTGTCTGTCTGTCTGTCTAACCCATCACTGTCCGTCCGTCCGGTTCCATACATACCTAGAGGCAGAGGCTCACCTTGGCTCCTCCTTGACTTTCAGTGGGCCACCATTTTAGAGAGAGCGAGATTTACTGTTCATTTCTGATTGTTTGTTTATTTTACTTCTATTTATTGTTTAAACGTATGTTACCCATTCCAATAAAACCCTTTGAATTAAATTGAATTGAGAGAAAAAAAGAGCAGGATAGTCATGAAGCCAGTAGGCCAGCCTTGTGTGAGAGAGGCGGATGGAGGACGTAATGGAACAGAATTATAGAGCGATGTCATTGTATTTCTTGCCCATAAGAAGTGGAGGGAGAGGGATACAGCCTGTAACACAGCCTGATGGCTGTTGTTCCTGCGGCTCCATTAGAAGAGGCCAGTCATGCAGCAAAGCCCTGACTCACTGATTGATAAGGGGCTCAACTATACACAACACACACACATGCATACGTACACACATGCACAGACACACATACACAAACACAGATGGATGCATGCACACAAAAACACACATCCCGGGGGTGCTGCTCCTCTCTAACTATCTCTCTCCCCCTCTCTCTCTCCCACTCTCCCTCCCTCTCCCTCCTCAGCTCTCTGATCTGTTCATCTCCTTCGATGAGGAACCCCAGGGCGCGGCGTCGCTGGCCCAGGTCCACAAGGCAGTGTTGCATGATGGTAGGACGGTGGCTGTGAAGGTCCAACACCCCAAAGTCCAGACACAGAGCTCCAAGGACATCGTGGTCATGGAGGTGAGCCTGTCTGTCTGTATTCAATAACCGTCGACGTATCTTCTGACATGTTATCTCATCGATGGTCTCTCAATAATGTCTTTCTCTCGGTCTCCCTGTCTCTCTTTCTGTTTCTCTCTCTTTCTGTTTCCCTTTGTCTCGGTCTCTCTTTGTCTCTGTCTCTCTTTGTCTGTGTCTCTCTCTCCCTGTCTCTCGTGTGTATTTGTGTATGCATGCGTGCGTGTGTATTTGTGTATGCATGCGTGCGTGTCTCTGTGCATATGTATGTGCCGTGCGTACATGCTTATTCCCCCTCTAGGTCCTGCTGAACATGGTCCACTGGCTGTTCCCAGACTTTGCCTTCATGTGGCTGGTGGAGGAGGCTAAGAAGAACATGCCTGCAGAGCTGGACTTCCTCAACGAGGGACGCAACGCTGAGAAGGTGGCGGTCATGCTCGCACACTTCCCCTGGCTCAAGGTACACACACACACACACACACTGGGATGGAAGAAATATCATGTTTTTACTCTGCTTGAGTATACAGTCTATTTTTCCTTGTCGTATATAACTGTCTATTTCCCCATTCTTCTTTTAGCTTCGGTTGAATGTGGCTTGGTAACTGTCCAGAGGGCATGATTGATTAAGAGCAGCTACTATTGATCAGTGTGATAGTGAATGTTCCCAGAGAGATATGGTGTGTGTGTGTGTGTGTGTGTGTGTTTTGGGGAGGTGTGAAGGAAAACAATAGAAACTCCTCTAACGGTTGCTATCGTGTTGTCATGCAATTGTGAAACATCCTCCCTTCCTCCATCCCTCTCTCAGGTACCTAAGATCCACTGGGACCTGTCTACCAGGCGGATCCTGACCATGGACTTTGCCGAGGGAGGCCAGGTCAACGACAGAGACTATATGAGGAGACACGGCATCAACGTCAATGAGGTACGACACCATGGCCGCATTCATTAAGTCACACCGGAGCAACATTGTTCGGGGGGACGAACAGCGAACACGAGCGTTTCTTATTGGGCAAATCCATGCAGTCCCTCCCTGTTTGTCTGTTTTTTTTCTGTTTGGTGCATATTGAATATGACCCATATCGTGAGCTAATCCTCACTTCTGTGTATTTTCCGACATTTTTCGTCCTCATTTTGGGAACGTGAGTGAGGCCCACAGTAAAAAGGACAAACTTGGCTATTTACTATCGTCAGTGCGTAACGTCGTCAAACTTCTTCAGAGAAAGAAACAGTGCAGAGGGAGGGAGAGAGAGAACAAATGAAGCTTTCTAGGCTGACGTCTTATACCTCCATCCCTTTCTTCCTCCCTCCCACCCTCTACCCCCCCCCCATCACCAGATGAAGAGGGAATTAAAGAAATCTCTTTTTCATATAAAAGACTGTTCTCTGCAGATGGATTACATTTATTCTCGTTTGCCGCCTATTGTCGTGGCAGGGGCTCCGTGCCTGACGGAGTACTGTTTAATTCTGCTGCCTGCTGCATCCAGGCCTGGGCAGCGCATATTGGCAGGGGTGCGATACCGATCATTACACCTGGGCACAATGGTGGAACACAAAAGCCATGGGAGTCTGTGGAGAGCTGGCTAATACTGGGGAGGCGTGGTTGGAATCATAGGAGACTGGTTTGATAAATACCGTACAGTCAGACGTGTGGGGGGTGTGTGTCTGGGGGAGCGGTGCATGTGGGAGGGTTTGTGCGTGCACGTATGTCATTGTGTATCTGTTAACGTGTGTGTTGATCCCTCTGTCTGTTTGTGTTGATCATTATGCATGCTTATACGCACCCGTGTGTGTGTGTGTGTGTGTGTCTATCAGGGATGTGGCTTGTGTGGGCTTTAGACAGAATCAGCAGAGACACTAATGATTTATTGATTGATAATACAGTGTGCGTTGTCACTGAGGTATTTGGCTGGGAGATTGCCGTTCTGCTCATATCGTTTTTCTGTTACTGTGCGACGTCTTCCTGATGGGAAACAATAATTCTCTCTTTCTTTCCGTCCCTCTCTTGCGTTCCCTCTTTCTTCCATCTCTTTCTTTCTGTCTCTCTTTAGGTCGTTCTCTTCCTCTCTCTCCACTCTTTGTCTTAAAAAAAAAAATGTCTGGGAAAGAATGAGAGACGGAGGAAGAAAGAGACAGGAAAAAGAGGAGACGTGTACATGACTGCTGCCCTCTGCTCACCCATGCCACGGCTGCCAGTCAGGGCTCTAGAGTGCAACCATTTTAATCGCATATGCGCGTAGATATTTTGCTGTGCGACCTGGAATTTTAACTTAAAAGCACCAGTGTGCCTAGAAAAAAGGATTCAAGCTTTTTTACCTCAAATATTGTGCACCTAAATGTCTTTGGCGCACACGTGCTCCTTGTAAAAAAAATATTTTAAAAAGTCAGCATAGAGCCCTGCCAGTGTATTACATTGCGACATCATGTTCCGCTGTGGGTGTGTTTCCGGGTGTGTGTGTGTGTGTGTGGACAGGGTTAAAGCTCCATTCCAGTTCACACATGCTGATTATTTGGCTGATGATCCGCTGATTAGTTTCATACATCTCTATTGAAATGAAACGTTTCACGTACTCTTCATGTATCCAACCAATCACGTCTCAACGTGCCCTCGAAACGTGTACACGTGGACACACGCAAACACAAACACTTGCACTCACACACCCATATATGCACACGGCATTTCAGATGTATATTTCAGCGCTGCACCTACGGCCGCAAAATAAGCCATTACTCTTCATAACAGTTAATTTCATGCCTTGCTTTACAGCAACAGAGAGGATGGGAGCGAGGGAGAGAAAAGAGAGGGGGAGAGACGAGTGAAAACAGGGTAAGAAATTGCAAGGGGGAGAGACACAGTAGAGCGAAAGAACAGAGAGAGGGAGCAGAGATGGGGAGAGAAAAGGATACAGTGCATTCGGGAAGGATTCAGACCCCTTCACTTTTTCTACATTTTGTTACGTTACAGCCTTATTCTAAAATGGATTACATTCTTTATTTCCCTCATCAATCTACACACAATTTCCCAAAATGACAAATCTTGGTTTTTAAACATTTTTGCAAATTTATTAAAAATAAGCTAATTAAATATCACATTTACATAAGTATTCAGACCCTTTACTCAGTTCTTGGATGAAGCACCGATTACAGCCTCGTCTTCTTGGGTATGACGCTACAAGATTGGCACACCTGTATTGCACAGCTATTTTCAGGTCTCAGGTACCTTACCCGTCCGTATACATGGCTAGCATAAATAAATAATAATAACGTTCAAACGGCTCTCCTGTGACGTAGTTACGTGCGACATACGCCTAGTTTCCTGAAACGAGTCACAATTGTATGTGGTTGAAATACTATCAACGTTTTAGGATGCTGATGAAGATGGCACCTTTACAAGACGGTATCTAACTGCACATTCTCGTTCTCTCAAGATGCAAGGAATGCTTAAGTCTTCAGGAGTTACTATTAAAGCTGTGTGAGAGGTTATAAACCTACTGCCATCGGAACAGGAGGCTGCAGATCCCTTGACATGCTATAGGCCTATTTCAAGTCCCCATCTTGTGATGGTCTTATTTGTATAGCGCCTCACAATCATCACACGTAACACTGCTATCATCCTTTTTTTATCACTTCACCAAGTCTTTCCCAAACATTAGGCTACTTTTCTGGCCCTCCCGCCTCTTTATTATCAGCTTCATTTCAAAGCGTTTCTCTTATTGAATTAAACTCAACTTAGTACTTTTTTTCCTCGGAGGATTGACAATGAACTTTTTCTTGCCCATTCCAAAAAGTATTTGCGATAGGGGTGTAGGCTATTTGGCACGCGTACAGTTAGACCCTAAAAGTTAGGCTTACGCGCTAATGCCAGATAGGCTACATTGAGGTTTTTATTTCATTCATTTTTTTTATATAAATTGCACAAGAATTATACATTTCTGGATTTTATTTTTTAGGTATTGTTTCCTCTTTATTCTACCAGCCCGTGACATCACTTCCCAATATTTCATGACCCTGAACCCGCGCATCTAGCATGCAGATCCTAGTAGGCCAGATGTATGGGCAAATCAATGGGCGGACATAGCGATAATGGATCAAGCTATAATTTCTCTGTGTGTAAGTCTGTCACACTGGTAATATTCCATCAGCTTTGGCCCCCAGGTGTTGTCTGTGGAGCTGTTACACACTCATGCAGGCATGCACACACACATGCAGGCAAAAGCACACACACGTATGAAGACACACACACATTTTGTTATTCTATCCTCATGGGGACCTAAAATGTATTTCTATTCAAAATCTTATTTACCCTAACAGTGACCCTAACCCAGGTCTGCACCCAAACAATTTGAACTTCTACTTTAAAAAATCCACCTCTCTAAAAACAAGTCTCTCACCGTTGCCGCCTGCTATAGACCACCCTCTGCCCCCAGYTGTGCTCTGGAYACCATATGTSAACTGATTGCCCCCCRTCTATCTTCAGAGCTCGTGCTGCTAGGTGACCTAAACTGKRACATGCTTAACACCCCRGCCATCCTACAATCTAAGCTTGATGCCCTCAATCTCACACAAATTATCAATGAACCTACCAGGTACMACCCCARWGCTGTAAACATGGGCACCCTCATAGATATCATCCTAACCAACTTGCCCTCTAAATACACCTCTGCTGTTTTCAACCAAGATCTCAGCGATCACTGCCTCACTGCCTGCATCCGTGATGGGTCAGCGGTCAAACGACCTCCACGCATCACTATCAAACGCTCCCTGAAACACTTCAGCAGGCCTTTCTAATCGACTTGGCCCGTGTTTCCTGGAAGGATATCGACCTCATCCCGTCAGTAGAGGATGCCTGATTATAAAAAAAAATGCCTTCCTCACCATCTTAAATAAGCATGCGCCTTTCAAGAAATGTAGAACCAGGAACAGATATAGCCCTTGGTTCTCTCCAGACATGACTGCCCTTAACCAACACAAAAACATCCTGTGGCGTTCTGCATTAGCATCGAACAGCCCCCGTGAAATGCAACTTTTCAGGGAAGTTAGAAACCAATATACACAGGCAGTTAGAAAAGCCAAGGCTAGCTTTTTCAAGCAGAAATTTGCTTCCTGCAACACACTCAAAAAAGTTCTGGGACACTGTAAAGTCCATGGAGAATAAGAGCACCTCCTCCCAGCTGCCTACTGCACTGAGGATAGGAAACCCTGTCTCCACCGATAAATCAACTATAATTGAGAATTTCAATAACCATTTTTCTACGGCTGGCCATTCTTTCCACCTGGCCACCCCTACCCCGGTCAACAGCACTGTACCCCCCACAGCAACTCCTCCAAGCCTTCCCCATTTCTCCTTCTCTCAAATCCAGTCAGCTGATGTTCTAAAAGACCGGCAAAATCTGGACCCCCACAAATCAGCCGGGCTAGACAATCTGGACCCTTTCTTTCTAAAATTATCTGCCGAAATTGTTGCAACCCCTATTACTAGCCTGTTCAACCTCTCTTTCGTGTCATCTGAGATTCCCAAAGATTGGAAAGCAGCTGCGGTCATCCCCCTCTTCAAAGGGGGGAACACTCTTGACCCAAACAGCTACAGACCTATATCTATCCTACCCTGCCTTTCTAAGGTCTTCGAAAGCCAAGTTAACGAACAGATCACCGACCATTTCGAATCCCACCGTACCTTCTCCGCTATGCAATCTGGTTTCAGAGCTGGTCATGGGTGCACCTCAGCCACGCTCAAGGTTCTAAACGATATCTTAACCGCCATCGATAAGAAACAATACTGTGCAGCCGTATTCATTAACCTGGCCAAGGCTTTCGACTCTGTCAATCACCACATCCTCATCGGCAGACTCAACAGCCGTGGTTTCTCAAATGATTGCCTCGCCTGGTTCACCAACTACTTCTCCGACAGAGTTCAGTGTGTCAAATCGGAGGGCCTGTTGTCCGGGCCTCTGGCAGTCTCTATGGTGGTGCCACAGGGTTAAATTCTTGGGCCGACTCTCTTCTCTGTATATATCAATGATGTCGCTATTGCTGAGGGTGAGTCTCTGATCCACTTCTACGCAGACGACACCATTCTGTATACTTCTGGCCCTTCTTTGGACACTGTTAACAACCCTCCAGACGAGCTTCAATGCCATACAACTCTCCTTCCGTGGCCTCCAACTGCTCTTAAATACAAGTAAAACTAAATGCATGATCGCTGTCTGCACCTGCCCGCCCGTCCAGCATCACTACTCTGGACGGTTTTGACTTAGAATGTTAACTTCTGAACTACAAATACCTAGGTGTCTGGTTAGACTGTAAACTCTACTTCCAGACTCACATCAAACATCTCCAATCCAAAGTTAAATCTAGAATTGGCTTCCTATTTCGCAACAAAGCATTCCTTCACTCATGCTGCCAAACATACCCTCGTAAAACTGACCATCTTACCGATCCTCGACTTTGGCGATGTCATTTACAAAATAGCCTCCAACACCCTGCTCAACCAATTGGATGCAGTCTATCACAGTGCCATCCGTTTTGTCACCAAAGCCCCATATACTACCCACCACTGCGACCTTTACACTCTCGTTGGCTGGCACACGCTTCATACTCGTCGCCAAACCCACTGGCTCCAGGTCATCTACAAGACCCTGCTGGGTAAAGTCCCGCCTTATCTTTGCTCGCTGGTCACCATAGCTGCACCCACCCGTAGCACGCGTTCCAGCAGGTATATCTCACTTGTCACCCCCAAAGCCAATTCCTCCTTTGGCCGCCTCTCCTTCCAGTTCTCTGCTGCCAATGACTGGAACGAACTACAAAAATCTCTGAAACTGGAAACACTTATCTCCCTCACTAGCTTTAAGCACCAGCTGTCAGAGCAGCTCACAGATCACTGCACCTGTACATAGGCCATCTATAATTATCCCAAACAACTACCCTTCCCCTACTGTATTTATTTATTTATTTTGCTCCTTTGCACCCCAGTATGTCTACTTTGCACACTCATCTACTGTCAAATCTACCATTCCAGTGTTTTAATTGCTATATTGTATTTACTTCGCCACCATGGCCTATTTATTGCCTTTACCTCCCTTATCTCACCTCATTTGCTCACATTGTATATAGACTTATTTTTCTACTGTATTATTGACTGTATGTTTGTTTTACTCCATGTGTAACTCTGTGTTGTTATATGTGTCGAACTGCTTTGCATTATCTTGGCCAGGTCGCAGTTGTAAATGAGAACTTGTTCTCAACTTGCCTACCTGGTTAAATCAAGGTGAAATAAAATAAATAAAAATGAGGGAGAATTTTCCTTGTTTTACTATCCTTGTGGGGACTTTAGGGGATTTTAGGTCCCCACATGGATAGAAGAACCCCGCCCTCCTGAGGAGTGATTCTGCCTGCCTGCAAGCCTGCTGTGATGCTGCTCTCCATCTGGCAGACACTCAGACACGTTACTGTTGTTATTGATGCACTTATGAATACTGTTAGTCACACAGCTGTCAGCGATCCAGTGCGCCAGCACGGAAGCGTGCGTGTGTGTGTGTGCGTGTGTGTGTGTGCGTGTGTGTGTGCGTGTGTGTGTGTGTGTGTGTGTGCACGCGTATATGCACGCATCTGGAGAGATACCCGTAACTCTGAAGTGGTGCTCATTGACTCACACTTATCAAAGTGTGTCTTCCTCCAGCTCTTTATAGTTTGATCAATAAAAGCCGGATAGAGAAAGAGAGAGTATGATTGAGAGCATAGATTACACAAATATTATTCTACTGATCATCAACACACACATACAAAGAAGATACAGACTCCCAGAAATTAATCATACTGATCACACACACACACACACACACACACACACACACACACCAGTGATGTTGTGTTCTAATGTGCCCCAGAGTGTGTGTAGGAGGCCCAGGGATACCGTCAGTGTGAAAGATCAGTATGATTAATGTCTCGGGGTCTGTATCATCTTTGAATTTTCTCTCTCTCTCTCGTAGTGTGTAAACAGTGAGTGATGAGTGTGTATGGTGACTCTAGGCCTGATGACACACTCATTATTACTATGACATGAACACTATTGCTGTCAGCCACACTCTCCAATGATATGAAGAAGAATAGGAGGGTCTGGAGTAGGGCCTGGGCAAGAGGCTGGGTGCAGATTTAGGGGTTGGATCTAGAACCCATTGGTAAAGGGTTGGGACGAGAACCCATGAGAGGTAGCGAAAGAGGACGGCAAGATAATGAGAAAGGAGAACCAGATGGGAGAAACATTGTGAGAGAAAGTTTAGACAATTCAATGGCGAAACACCGAGAAGGAGATGGCGGTAGAAGGGAAAAGAGGGAGGGAAAGCGAGAGAGAGTTGTGACGATTGGAGAGAGAGAGAGAGCACTCTGTAGAGAGGGTTCATCAGGCAGAGGCTAGCCAGGCTACGCTACATTATGCTAGCCACTCCGAGAGCCTGGCTGAGTGAGTGAGATTGTAGAGGACACTTAACTCTGTAAAATACTGTTTCCCCAACTGTTAGTTGTATTAAAACCTACACAAGAGAGAGAGAACTGCTCATCTGTTCACTTTCCTCTGCATAGATCATGTTACAATAAACAGAAGTGTGTGCACAAATACACATAGTACACAGATTATGCAAAACTCTGCATCATCAGCATTCGTAACAGCGTAATGTATGTCTTGGATATATTCGCAAAACTTGTCTCCCAAATCATCTCTGTGGTTGGAAAAATGAAAAGGTAAATCTGTTTATCCATGCCGTGCACGTCGGGGTCGAGTCCAGAGAAAAGTCTATTTGGTCCGTCATCAATCTTTTGATTACACACACGGCGGCGACTCGCGCGCGCGCACACACGCCTGCCCGCCTGCGCGCACACACACACACACACACACACACGCACACACACACACACACACACACACACACACACACACAGATGCCAGGGCCAGTTAATAATTCTATCCATTCTCACCTGGCCGGACAGACTCATTTATTATGTGTAATAACGCTCACTATCGGCTAATGGCCGGGCCCGCTGCTACTGTGGCCCCGTACAGTGTGTGTTTGCATGGAGACAAAGAGATATACACTCTTTTTATGACGTCAGATAGTTCTCTATCCGGATTTAAAGTAAACTGTCTTTCTGTGCGTTGCATGCGAGGCAGTAGCCATCTGCGGTTTTCCAATTTTCAACCAAGTGCCGTGCAGGGTCTTTGTAATGATTTGATAGATACAATGGTCTCCGCTTTCTAAATGACATGCACATTGCAGATGTTAAGACGGAATAAACTGGGGATTGTGTGTTTATAAACTGGGATTTGGAGAGAGAATATGACAATCCAGACTTGTAATCCCATGAGAGGAGTAGAGATTACAGACAACACAGATTAGGAGTGTCTGGAGGCACGACAACTTGCATCTGCTATATTGTTTCATCAGACACACTACGCCGTCTTTGAGGAAACCGTGTCCAGGCCATGGCTGTGTTTCTGACTGTGGGATGTCTTCTCAATTGAGTATCTCTTTAGCAGTATGTATTATTATTTTTTTACTATGGCTGTGTTAGCCCTGCGCTACAGACTTGTGCTACACTATGCCTGTGTTAGCATGGTCACTATGTTACAAAACTCAGCTAACCCAAACCATTGCCAGGGCCTTGACATACCATGTTAAGTGGATACATTGGCGTAGTTGTACTGTATGCCTGCTGGAGTGGTAAGTCATTGGTGCTTTGACAGCATTAGATAATCAGCCTCGAGAAGAGGGTTGGTGTAAAGGTATGCTACTGAATTCTTCTAAGAGAGCGCTGTTAAACCTAAATGACCCACGTCACAGCACTGTACCCATAGCAATAGGCTCTGCCCCAAATGGCCCATAGGTCTGTGGTCAAAAGTAGTCCACTATATAGGGGATACGCTGCCATTTGGGATGCAACCATAGTAATTCAATGAGTTGCAATGGAGGCACTTAATTTCTTTCAGCGTGTCGACTCGCAGGCTCGATGAGTCGCGGGGGTTCGTGCGTCAATGTGTCTGCATGCCGTGCGCGCATGAGTACCAGTCATGACATCACAATGCCCCATGTCAACTTGGCCACCATTCAAAAGCTCCAATTACATATGATTCATATGTGAAAGCTGAGCTCTGTGTGTGGTTTGCCTGTGGATGTATACTAGGTCTTAGCTATTCAACCATTATTCATATTTAACGTCCTGGAACGCAGCCATCAGCTGGAAGCCTTACACAAAACCCAAACCGGCTGCGCGCGTGCGCCATTGTGCATAAATGTATTTTGTCCCCCTACAGCCTACACCAAACGCGATCACGACACGCAGGTTAAAATATCAAACAAACTGAACCAATTATATTAATTTGGGGACAGGTCGAAAAGCAATAAACAAATGGCAATTTAGCAAGCTTGCACTTGCTAGCTAATTTGTCCTATTTAGCTAGCTTTCTGTTGCTAGCTAATTTGTCCTGGGATATAAACATTGTTATTTTACCTGAAATACACAAGGTCCTCTTCTCCACAAATTAATCCACACATAAAATGGTCAACTGAATAATTTCTAGTCATCTCTCCTCCTTCCAGGCTTTTTCTTCTCT
Source organism: Salvelinus sp. IW2-2015 (assembly GCF_002910315.2). Taxonomy (NCBI): domain Eukaryota; kingdom Metazoa; phylum Chordata; class Actinopteri; order Salmoniformes; family Salmonidae; genus Salvelinus; species Salvelinus sp. IW2-2015. The sequence goes on from NC_036849.1 coordinate 1,106,891, forward strand.
TGACTTTGTATTGCGATTGGCAACATTCATAAATTAGGTGCATTACCCCCACTGACCTCGTTCGTCTTTCAGTCACCCACGTGGGTATAACCAATGAGGAGATGGCACGTGGGTACCTGCTTCTATAAACCAATGAGGAGATGGGAGAGGCAGGACTTGCAGCGCGATCTGCGTCAGAAATAGAACTTCTATTTTAGCCCTTGGCAACGCAGACGCTCGTTGGTGCGCGAGCAGTTATTGAATAACATTGACTTTTTATTTTGCAGCGCATGCAATGCAAGCAGTGTAGTCAGCCTGTTAGGATGGCTCGTGGTTGGTCACCTGACGGCCTCCCTCATGAGAAGAAGGGAGTGTGGCGCAGTGAGGGTCATCCACTTAATGTCCACGCCCTCACCTGCACCACAAGCCATGTAATCAGCCGGGAACGTGCCCACTGGCTTGAACATGCACGGCTGAATTTAATATGCTCGTTAAGGGTTTGGCTGGCTACTCACTTATCAGCTGCTGGTTTCCCCTCACTGGGAGAGATGACTGAGAGAGCATGTACAGTTGAAGTCGGAAGTTTACATAGGTTGGCGTCATTAAAACTGGTTTTTCAACAACTGCACAAATTTCTTGTTAACAAACTATAGTTTTGGCAAGTCGGTTAAGACATCTACTTTGTGAATGACACAAGTAATTTTTCCAACAATTGTTTACAGACCGATTATTTCACTTATAATTCACTATCACAATTCCAGTGGGTCAGAAGTTTACATACACTAAAGTTGACTGCCTTTAAACAGCTTGGAAAATTCCAGAAAATTATGTCATAGCTTTAGAAGCTTCTGATAGGCTAATTGACATCATTTGAGTCAATTGGAGGTGTACCTGTGGATGTATTTCAAGGCCTACCTTCAAACTCAGTGCCTCTTTGCTTGACATCATGTGAAAATCAAAAGAAATCAGCCAAGACCTCAGCAAAGAAATTGTAGACCTCCACAAGTCTGGTTCATCCTTGGGAGCAATTTCCAAATGCCTGAAGGTACCACGCTCATCTGTACAAACAATAGTACGCAAGTATAAACACCATGGGACCACACAGCTGTCATACCGCTCAGGAAGGAGACACGTTCTGTCTCCTAGAGATGAACGTACTTTGGTGCGAGATGTGCATATCAATCCCAGAACAACAGCAAAGGACCTTGTGAAGATGCTGGAGGAAACAGGTACAAAAGTATCTATATCCACAGTAAAACGAGTCCTATATCGACATAACCTGAAAGTCCGCTCAGCAAGGAAGAAGCCACTGCTCCAAAACTGCCATAAAAAATCCAGACTACGGTTTGCAATGTCCTCTGTTCTGATGAAACAAAAATGGAACTGTTGGGCCATAATGTCCATCGTTATGTTTGGAGGAAAAATGAGGAGGCTTGCAAGCCGAAGAATACCATTCCAACCGTGAGGCACGAGGGTGGCAGCATCATGTTGTGGGAGTGCTTTGCTGCAGGAGGGACTGGTGCACTTCACAAATAGATGGCATCCATGAGGAAGGTAAAGTATGTGTATATATTGAAGCAATATCTCAAGACATCAGTCTGGAAATTAAAGCTTGGTCACAAATGTTTGACCCAAGTTAAACATTTTATAGGAAATGCTACCAAATACTGATTGAGTATATGTAAACTTCTGACCCACTGGGATTGTGATGAAAGAAATAAAAGCTGAAATAAATCATTCTCTCTACTATTATTCTGACATTTCACATTCTTAAAATAAAGTGGTGATCCTAACTGACCTATTCGAACTTGTAACCTTTGGAATCAGAGGCAGATGCTTACACCCATCCGCCATCCCCGTCCGTAACGCTTTAGCAAAATCAAAACCTACTTGAAGGCCGGTTTCCATGTCATCTCCTGACGTCCTCATACATGGATGGACGTCGAATACTGACTTGTTTCACGGGTGACCTGGCTGCTTCATCAGGCATTCATATTTCAGGAGTGGGTGGAAGGTCATATATATATATATATATATACTGCTCAACAAAAATAAAGGGAACACTTAAACAACACAATGTAACTCCAAGTCAATCACACTTCTGTGAAATCAAACTGTCCACTTAGGAAGCAACACTGATTGACAATAAATTTCACATGCTGTTGTGCAAATGGAATAGACAAAAGGTGGAAATTATAGGCAATTAGCAAACACCCCAATAAAGGATGGTTCTGCAGTGGTGACCACAGACCACTTCTCAGTTCCTATGCTTCCTGGCTGATGTTTTGGTCACTTTTGAATGCTGGCGGTGCTTTCACTCTAGTGGTAGCATGAGACGGAGTCTACAACCACACAAGTGGCTCAGGTAGTGCAGCTCATCCAGGATGCACATCAATGCGAGCCTTGGCAAGAAGGTTTGCTGTGTCTGTCAGCGTAGTGTCCAGAGCATGGAGGCGCTACCAGGAGAACAGGCCAGTACATCAGGAGACGTGGAGGAGGCTGTAGGAGGGCAACAACCCAGCAGCAGGACCGCTACCTCCGCCTTTGTGCAAGGAGGAGCACTGCCAGAGCACTGGCAAAATGACCTCCAGCAGGCCACAAATGTGCATGTGTCTGCTCAAATGGTCAGAAACAGACTCCATGAGGGTGTATGAGGGCCCGACGTCCACAGGTGGGGGTTGTGCTTACAGCCCAACACCGTGCAGGACGTTTGGCATTTGCCAGAGAACACCAGAATGGCAAATTCGCCACTGGCCCTGTGCTCTTCACAGATGAAAGCAGGTCACACTGAGCACGTGACAGATGTGACAGAGTCTGGAGACGCGTGGAGAACGTTTGCTGCCCTGCAACATCCTCCATGCATGACCGGTTTGCGGTGTCAGTCATGGTGTGTTGCATTTCTTGGGCCCTCCATGTGCTCCCAGAGGTATAGCCTGACTCCATTAGGTACCGAGATGAATCCTCAGACCCCTTGTGAGAACACATGCTGGTGTGGTTGGCCCTGGGTTCCTCCTAATGCAAGACAATGCTAGACCTCATGTTGCTGGAGTGTGTCAGCAGTTCCTGCAAGAGGAAGGCATTGATGCTATGGACTGGCCCGCCCGTTCCCCAGACCTGAATCCAATTGAGCACATCTGGGACATCATGTCTCGCTCCATCCACCAACGTCACGTTGCACCACAGACTGTCCAGGAGTTAGCGGATGCTTTAGTCCAGGTCTGGGAGGAGATCCCTCAGGAGACCATCCGCCACCTCATCAGGAGCATGCCCAGGCGTTGTAGGGAGGTCATACAGGCACGTGGAGGCCACACACACTACTGAGCCTCATTTTRACTTGTTTTAAGGACATTACATCAAAGTTGGATCAGCCTGTAGTGTGGTTTTCCACTTTTTGAGTGTGACTCCAAATCCAGACCTCCATGGGTTGATAAATTTGATTTCCATTGATAATTTTTGTGTGATTTTGTAGTCAGCACATTCAACTATGTAAAGAAAAAAGTATTTAATAAGAATGTTTCATTCATTCAGATCTAGGATGTGTTATTTTAGTGTTCCCTTTATTTTTTTGAGCAGTGTATATAGGAGTGCTCAGTGTCATCACTTCCTGAAACAGGATGGGGATGTCACTGATTACTGCCCCTATATACAGAACCTTCCGCCCCCACCTGGGATATGAATGTGTGTGGCGTTTTCCTTTTTACCAACACCTCCAAAAAAGTACCTTGATGTGCGTATGTTCTTCAGTTTTGGTATAGGGGACCTCATGCATGCAGACATACTGACGCACAATCCTGCGCGCACACACAAGCCTTCGAGTGGACATGCTGAAAGAAATTAAGTGACTCTATTACAACTAGAGATGGGCACGGTTATTTGAATATTCCAACGGACGTTAGTATTCGATTACATGCGAGAGTATTCATTTAAAAATTAACACAAAAATAGATCTTAGTGAAAAGGCTTTGTAATTTAAGAAAAAAATATTATCTATGTGACATTTCTGCATACAAGGATAGAACAACAAGCAGAGTCTCTCACAAGGTCACACACAGTATCTGCACTTACACACGGTCACACACAGTATCTGCACTCTCACATGGTCACACACACACACAGATTTGGATAGAAAACACTCTGAAGTTTCTAAAAATGTTTGAATGATGTCTGTGAGTATAACATAACTCGTATTGCAGGCGAAAACCTGAGAAAAATCCTACCAGGAAGTGGGAAATCTGAGGTTTGTAGTTTTTCAAGTGATTGCCTATCCAATATACAGTGTAAAATTTGGTCCGACTGCACTTCCTAAGGCTTCCACTAGATGTCAACAGTCTTTAGAACAGTGTTTCAGGCTTCTACTGTAAAAGGGGAGCGAATAAGAGCTGTTTGAATCAGGGATCTGGCAGAAAGCCTTGAGTTTAGTCACGCGCGCGGCGGTGAGCGCGAGCTCCGTTCCTTTTCATTTCTAAAGACAAAGGAATTTTCCGGTTGGAATATTATTGAAGATTTATGATAAAAACATCCTAAAGATTGATTCTATACATCGTTTGACATGTTTCTGCGAAGTGTAATATAACTTTTTTGACTTTTCGTCTGGACTTAGTGCTCGCGTCTTGTGCATTTGGATTACTGGACTAAAAGCGCAAACAAAAAGGAGGCTTTATCGAACATAATGAACATTTATTGTGGAACTGGGATTCCTGGGAGTGCATTCCGATGAAGATCATCAAAGGTAAGTGAATATTTATAATGCTATTTCTGACTTTTGTTGACTCCACAACATGGCGGGTATCTGTATGGTGGGTGAGCGCTGTACTCAGATTATCGCATGGTGTGCTTTTGCCGTAAAGCTTTTTTGAAATCTGACACAGAGGTTGCATTAAGGAGAAGTATATCTTTAATTCTATGCATAACACTTGTATCTTTCATCAACGTTTATGATGAGTATTCCTGTAAATTGATGTGGCTCTCTGCAAAATCACCGGATGTTTGAGGCAAAAAATTACTGAACATAACGCGCCAATGTAAACTGAGATTTTTGGATATAAATATGAGCTTTATTGAACAAAACATACATGTATTGTGTAACATTAAGTCCTATGAGTGCCATCTAATGAAGATCATCAAAGGTTAGTGATTAATTTTGATCTCTTTCTGCTTTTTGTGACTCCTCTCTTTGGCTGGAAAATGGCTGTGTTTTTTCGTGACTAGGCGCTAACCTAACATAATCGCATGGTATGCTTTCGTCGTAAATCCTTTTTGAAATCGGACACTGTGGTGGGATTAACAACAAGTTTTTAATTAAAATGATGTATAATACTTGTATGTTTGAGGAATTTTATTTATGAGATTTCTGTTGTTTGAATTTGGTGCCCTGCACTTTCACTGGCTGTTGTCAAATCGATCCCGTTAACGGGATTTCAGCCGTAAGAACTAAAGAGTCTTCTGATCCACGTTGCACCATCAGAAACACGTCAGTTTGCTCCCGAAGAACATATAAAGTGTACATTCTTCTGGGTGCAGGTTTTCCTTTCCCAGTTTATATTGACGCCTGCACCCAAATACTTGGGTGCACTATTGAGTCAAGCATGCCAATTATTGATTTGCCATTAGTAGTGCCAGAAACAGGCCAAATGCCTTGATGACTAGCATCTAATAGACTGTGTGTAAACATATGCTGTGGGATTTCCCCCAGCATGCTACAGTGTGTCAGTCTTAAAGAAGGACATGATTGCGATTTTACACTGCTAATTCTCCCTCTGGGTTCCCTCCTACTGACTTAGTTAGCCTCCTAGCATATTTCAGCCACTTGAGTTACTGTGTGTGGGGGGGGGGCAAGAAAAGGTGGGTTGGTTCTATCCTTGTGGGGGCCTAAAATCCCCCAAATTCCCCACAAGGATAGTAAAACAAGGAACATTATCCCCCATGGGAACATTTCCATGGGAACATTTCCTAACAGACCCCGTCTTAGGTCTGTTAGGATCACCACTTTATTTTAAGAATGTGAAATGTCAGAATAATAGTAGAGGGATTTTTATTTCAACTTGTATTTCTTTCATCACATTCCCAGTGGGTCAGAAGTTCACATACACTCAATTAGTATTTGGTAGCATTGCCTTTAAATTGATTAACATGGGTCAAACATTTCGGCTAGCCTTCCACAAGCTTGCCCCAATAAGCTGGGGGAATTTTGGCCCATTTCCTCTGACAAAGCTGGTGCACCTGAGTCAGGTTTGTAGGCCTCCTTGCTCGCACACACTTTTTCATGACAAAGGCTATTTTATGCTTAGGGGTTAGGTTTAGGAATAGGGTTACATTTAGGTCCCCACGATGATAGAAAAACATAACGTGTGTGTCTGTTTCTTGTGTCTGCTGTGATATGAGATCTGGATTATCTTTGTGTATGTGAGACAGACTTCCCTCTCTCCCCAATGACAAATGGAGTTCTAATTAATGGCCATTAGTAGATGCCTATTCCTTATCAGCTCTTTTGTTTGCTGTCTGTGTCCTTATTAACTACATTGTGTGTGTGTGAGAGAGAGAGAGAGAGAGAGAGAGAGAGAGAGAGAGATTAATTATATGCAGGGCTCTCCAGACAGGTTGAATGGTGTATCAGAGGGACCCTAGCAGCGTGGTGTCTTGTACAGCACAGACGTACACACAGGGGCCACTGTTTAACTCTGTGTGTTTTTGAGTGCGTGTGTGAACCTGTCCTGTGTCTGTAGTGTTTCAGCTCTCTGCAGGACGACAGCTGTGTCTGTCTGTTTCTTGGGTCGGCTGTGATATGACCCACAATCTGTATGTGTGTGTGAGAGCGATTGAGACTCTCACTGGCTGCCACTGACGTCCTTCCCCCAGTCTTTCTCTCCTGTGATGTTACTATTTTTAGACTGACGACAAAAAGAGCTGTCCTGGGGGATCCCTGAGAAAGAATCCCCTTTCTTTTTTTTCTTCTTCTTTCATCCCCCCCTCTGAGAGAGAACAGAGATACCTGGGGTTGTGTCGTGCTGCTTAGTCAATATGGTGTAAGTGTTTGACACGCACACATTTGAAGTAGTTTATTTGAATCCACAAATGACATAACATTAAGATGGGTTCAAACCATTCAAAGGTCTTGGATACAAGCAGCACCTTCTCTGCTACGCTGCCCATAACAGCTGAAATGGAGCAGTACTTCGCCAGTTACTTTACACTAGTCTTAGGCAGGCCTGCAATCTGTAAACCAGAAGCTATTTTTAGAACCCTGAAAAAATTTGCACATTTATCTATATGCCAACAGTGAGCAACAAAGCCTAATTTATCATAACCATTACAGATAACAAATCTTAATTGCTAAATTGCCTCATATATTGCCATATTTGCTATATATACAGTGGGGAGAACAAGTATTTGATACACTGCCGATTTTGCAGGTTTTCCTACTTACAAAGCATGTAGAGGTCTGTAATTTTTATCATAGGTACACTTCAACTGTGAGAGACGGAATCTAAACAAAATCAGAAAAATCACATTGTATGATTTTTAAGTAATTTAATTTGCATTTTATTGCATGACATAAGTATTTGATCACCTACCAACCAGTAAGAATTCCGGCTCTCACAGACCTGTTAGTTCTTCTTTAAGAAGCCCTCCTGTTCTCCAATCATTAGCTGTATTAACTGCACCTGTTTGAACTCGTTATCTGTATAAAAGACACCTGTCCACACACTCAATCAAACAGACTCCAACCGCTCCACAATGGCCAGACCAGAGAGCTGTGTAAGGACATCAGGGCTAAAATTGTAGACCTGCACAAGGCTGGGATGGGCTACAGGACAATAGGCAAGCAGCTTGGTGAGAAGGCAAACACTGTTGCGCAATTATTAGAAAATGGAAGAAGTTCAAGATGACGGTCAATCACCCTCGGCCTGGCCTCCATGCAAGATCTCACTCTGGGGGCATCAATGATCATGAGGATGGTGAGGGATCAGCCAGAACTACAACGGCAGGACCTGGCCAATGACCTGCAGAGAGCGCTGGGACCACAGTCCAAAGAAAACCATTAGTAACACACTACGCCGTCATGGATTAAAATCCTGCAGCGCACGCAAGGTCCCCCTGCTCAAGCCATCGCATGTCCAGTCCCGTCTGAAGTTTGCCAATGACATCTGGATGATCCAGAGGAGGAATGGGAGAAGGTCATGTGGTCTGATGAGACAAAAATAAAGCTTTTTGGTCTAACCACTCGCCGTGTTTGGAGGAAGAAGAAGGATGAGTACAACCCCAAGAACACCATCCCAACCGTGAAGCACTGGAGGTGGAAACATCATTCTTTGGGAATGCTTTCTGCAAAGGGACAGGACGACTGCACCGTATTGGGGGAGGATGGATGGGGGCCATGTATCGCGAGATCTTGGCCAACAACCTCCTTCCCTCAGTAAGAGCATTGAAGATGGGTCTGGCTGGGTCTTCCAGCATGACAATGCACCGAAACACACAGCCATGGCAACTAAGGAGTGGCTCCGTAAGAAGCATCTCAAGGTCCTGGAGTGGCCTAGCCAGTCTCCAGAGATGAACCCAATAGAAAATCTTTGGAGGGAGCTGAAAGTCCGTATTGCCAGCGACAGCCCCGAAACTGAAGGAATCTGGAGAAGGTCTGTATGGAGGAGTGGGCCAAATCCCTGCTGCAGTGTGTGCAAAACCTGGTAAAGAACTACAGGAAACGTATGATCTCTGTAATTGCAAACAAAGTTTCCTGTACCAAATATTAAGTTCTGCTTCTCTGATGTATCATACTTATGTCATGCAATAAAATGCAAATTAATTACTTAAAAATCATACAATGTGATTTTCTGGATTTTTGTTTTAGATTCCGTCTCTCACAGTTGAAGTGTACCTATGATAAAAATTACAGACCTCTACATGCTTTGTAAGTAGGAAAACCTGCAAAATCGGCAGTGTATCAAATACTTGTTCTCCCCACTGTATATATATATATCTATATATCTATATATAGATATATATACAGTTGAAGTCGGAAGTTTACAGACACCTTAGCCAAATACATTTTTCACAATTCCTGACATTTAATCCGAGTAAAAATTCCCTGTCTTAGGTCTGTTAGGATCACCACTTTATTTTAAGAATGTGAAATGTCAGAATAATAGAGGGATTTATTTCAACTTGTATTTCTTTCATCACATTCCCAGTGGGTCAGAAGTTCACATACACTCAATTAGTATTTGGTAGCATTGCCTTTTAAAATTTTTATAACTTGGGTCAAACATTTCGGCTAGCCTTCCACAAGCTTCCCCCAATAAGCTGGGGGAATTTTGGCCCATTCCCTCTGACAAAGCTGGTGCACCTGAGTCAGGTTTGTAGGCCTCCTTGCTCGCACACACTTTTTCTATAGGATTGAGGTCAGGGCTTTGTGATGGCCACTCCAATACCTTGACTTTATTGTCCTTAAGCCATTTTGCCACAACTTTGGAAGTATGCTTGGGGTTATTGTCCATTTGGAAGACCCATTTGCGACCAAACTTTAACTTCCTGACTGATGTCTTGAGATGTTGCTTCAATATATCCACATACTTTACCTTCCTCATGATGCCATCTATTTTGTGAAGTGCACCAGTCCCTCCTGCAGCAAAGCACCCCCACAACATGATACTGCCATGTGTTTCACGGTTGGGATGGTGTTCTTCGGCTTGCAAGCATCCCCCTTTTTCCTCCAAACATAATAATGGTCATTCTGGCCAAACAGTTCTATTTTTGTTTCATCCGACCAGAGGACATTTCTCCAAAAAGTACGATCGTTGTCCCCATGTGCAGTTGCAAACCATAGTCTGGCTTTTTATGGCGGTTTTGGAGCAGTGGCTTCTTCCTTGCTGAGCAAGTGTCGATATAGGACTCGTTTTATTGTGGATATAGATACTTTTGTACCTGTTTCCTCCAGCATCTTCACAAGGTCCTTTGCTGTTGTTCTAGGATTGATTTGCACTTTTCGCACTATAGTACATTCATCTCTAGGAGACAGAACACGTCTCCTTCTTGAGCGGTATGATGGCTGCGTGGTCACATGGTGTTTAAACTTGCGTACTATTGTTTGTACAGATGAACGTGGTACCTTCAGGCATTTGGAAATTGCTCCCAAGGATGAACCAGACTTGTGGAGGTCTGCAAAAAAGATTCTGAGGTCTTGGCTGATTTCTTTTGATTTTCCCATGATGTCAAGCAAAGACGCACTGAGTTTGAAGGTAGGCCTTGCAATACATCCACAGGTACACCTCCAATTGACTCAAATGATGTCAATTAGCCTATCAGAAGCTTCTAAAGCCATTACATAATTTTCTAGAGTTTTCCAAGCTGTTTAAATGCACAGTCAACTTAGGGTATGTAAACTTCTGACCCACTGGAATTGTGATACAGTGATTTATAGGTGAAATAATCGGTCTGTAAACAATTGTTGGAAAAATTGCTTGTGTCATGCACAAAGTAGATGTCCTAACCGACTTGCCAAAACTTTAGTTTGTTAACAAGAAATTTGTGAAGTGGTTGAAAAACGAGTTTTAATGACTCCAACCTAAGTGTATGTAAACTTCCAACTTCAACTGTGTGTGTGTGTGTGTATGTATATATGTGTGTGTGTGTATATATATATATATATATATATATATATATATATATATATATATATATATATGATAACCAGGTGGTGAATCGCATCTCTGCATGTCTGGCAGACATATCAGTGTGGATGACGGATCACCACCTCAAGCTGAACCTCGGCAAGACGGAGCTGCTCTTCCTCCCGGGGAAGGACTGCCCGTTCCATGATCTCGCCATCACGGTTGACAACTCCATTGTGTCCTCCTCCCAGAGTGCTAAGAACCTTGGCGTGATCCTAGACAACACCCTGTCGTTCTCAACTAACATCAAGGCGGTGACCCGTTCCTGTAGGTTCATGCTCTACAACATTCGCAGAGTACGACCCTGCCTCACRCAGGAAGCGGCGCAGGTCCTAATCCAGGCACTTGTCATCTCCCGTCTGGATTACTGCAACTCGCTGTTGGCTGGGCTCCCTGCCTGTGCCATTAAACCCCTACAACTCATCCAGAACGCCGCAGCCCGTCTGGTGTTCAACYTTCCCAAGTTCTCTCACGTCACCCCGCTCCTCCGCTCTCTCCACTGGCTTCCAGTTGAAGCTCGCATCCGCTACAAGACCATGGTGCTTGCCTACGGAGCTGTGAGGGGAACGGCACCTCCGTACCTTCAGGCTCTGATCAGGCCCTACACCCAAACAAGGGCACTGCGTTCTTCCACCTCTGGCCTGCTCGCCTCCCTACCTCTGAGGAAGTACAGTTCCCGCTCAGCCCAGTCAAAACTGTTCGCTGCTCTGGCACCCCAATGGTGGAACAAACTCCCTCACGACGCCAGGTCAGCGGAGTCAATCACCACCTTCCGGAGACACCTGAAACCCCACCTCTTTAAGGAATACCTAGGATAGGATAAAGTAATCCTTCTAACCCCCCCCCTTAAAAGAGTTAGATGCACTATTGTAAAGTGGTTGTTCCACTGGATATCATAAGGTGAATGCACCAATTTGTAAGTCGCTCTGGATAAGAGCGTCTGCTAAATGACTTAAATGTAAAAAAAATATATATATATATATCAATTAAAAAACAAGTGCCATTTAAGATTGATTTATTGAAACCGTAATATCAACTGGTTATGTTATATCGTGGAATACAATCTTCAAAAGGTAGTAACATCAACAGTGGCACTTGCTTGTGGAAGCCTATGGCTGTGTAATGGCATAGCCTTGTTTTGTTAATTTAGCAGACAAGACACTCTTATTTCCCCAAGACCTTATCACAGTCAAGACACCTATTTTATACTGAAAAACATGATGTAATAGAACAGAATAAAATAAAAACAAGAGTGATCATTTGAAACAGTGCTCTACTTCAGCTCTACAAGTTGAAAGACACATTTTTCAGGGTTACAAACCTAAATCTATCTCTCTTTTCGATATACAGATGTTCAATTTAGTTTATGCCTGTTTTTTTACTTTGTTTTCTAAATGGATTAACAATTCTTCATTGAACACTGCATGGGGATGAAATACAGTGTATTCGGAAAGTATTCAGACCCCTTGACTTTTTCCACAGTATGTTACGTAACAGCCTTATTCTAAAATTGATTAAATAACTTTTTTTGCTCATCAATCTACACACAATACCCCATAATGACAAAGCAAAAACAGGTTTTTAGAAATTTTTGCAGCACTCCACCATTCAGGCCTTTATGTTAGAATGGCCAGACGGAAGCCACTTCGGGACAAGTCTCTAATGTCCGTTAGTGGCCTGGCCAGAGCCCAGACTTGAACCCGATCGAACATCTCTGGAGAGACCTGAAAATAGCTGTGCAGCGAGGCTCTGATCAAACCTGACAGAGCTTGAGAGGATCTGCAGAGATCGCTGTCAAAGGTTCTTCAACAAAGTTCTAAATAATGGTCTGAATACTTTTCAAAATGTGATATTTGACGGGGTTTTTTGCAAACGTTTCTAACCCTGTTTTTGCTTTGTCATTATGGGGTATTGTGTATATAGTATTTTTTTTTGCTCAACAATCAATTTTAGAATGAGGCTGTAATGTAAATAAATGTGGGAAAAGTCTGAATACTTTCCGAATGCACTGTATGGCCAGGACATCTGTTTGGTGAGCAGGCCTAAGCTTAATGATTCTGATGAAAATACCCTTGGTCTTTATCAAACAAATATTTGTGCATATTTTCAGTGTGGAAACGGTCTATGTTTAGAGGGGTAATAGCCTAGGCTAACCAATTCTAAAGGCCACTAGCAGTTGACAAAGTAGGGTCGTCACCTGACGTTAGTTGCCACAGTCATAAACCCTGCCTGTTTCTACAATTTTGTTTCTTAAAATCTGATTTTGAACCTAATCCTTAACCCACTGTTCCCGGGCGCCGAAGACATGGATGTCGATTTAAGGCAGCCCCCCCCCTTTCCCCCGCACCTCTGATTCAGAGGGGTTGGGTTAAATGCGGAAGACACATTTCAGTTGAAGGCATTCAGTTGTACAACTGACTAGGTATTCCCCTTTCCCTAACCTTAAGTCCACAAACACACACACACAGTCCCTGAAGCTGAGAGGAGCAGGGATAACAGTGTGCTGACAGGGATGCCCTTATCTCTCTTTTCTATTCTGCCCAATGATGAGACACTTGTCAGCTCACAGGCACCTCATATTCTCTCTCTCCCACTCTGGCATGATGGGAAATAAGTGTTTTACAGAGAGGGAGAGAGGGCGAGTAAGGTGAACAGAGGGGACTCTTGGCACTGCTCTGTAAACTAATTTTGTGCTCCATGGACATGCCCTTTAATCAATTACAAATATTTGTAGATGCTGCTGCCTCTCCTCTCTCTCTCCCCCCCTCTTTCTTTACTGAGTAGGGGCATGTGTACCAAAACGTTTGTGCTTTTTTGATAGGATGACATGAAAGCGGTCCGTTTATTAGAATTTGGTCAGTTCTTCTATCAAATGTGTCACACATTTGGAAATCAACTAATTCCCTCAAAACCAGTGGGCATTCGTTTAGATTTTTCCCAGACCTTAAAAGTGGTCTCCTGATGTGGTATCAAATGTTATTTGTCACATGCTTTGTAAACCACAGGTGTAGACTAACAGTGAAATGCCTACTCCTTTTCCAACAATGCAGAGTTAATGAAAGTGACACAAGGAATAAATACACGGTGAATAACAATAACATATTGTAGCAGGTTCAAGGGTGTGGAGTTTCCACGTCACCAAGTTCAATAACCAAACAAACACGCACAACTAGAATGCAAATGAGAAGTTTATTAGAGATTTTTGTACACTGGGGAAGAAGGGGGAATTCACCAATTACTTCACAAGCCGTTCTCGTTGTCCGTTCCGTTCTCCAAGGGTGATCCGAAAACAGCCAATCCGACAGTCCAGGTCACAGTGGGTAATCTCACAGATATTGTTCTCTCTTCTCCCACTCTTCATAAAGCACATTTTTCTCTCCGTTCTCTGCCCCTTTTTGCAGGCCGATTCCTCTTATCCCACAGTGCTCCCTGGCTTAATGAGCCACAGGCTCCCCTTGTTGGGGCAGGAAGTCCATATAAGGCTCAGGGGTGGAGCCAGGGGGGCTGCAAGATATCTCCCCTCAATAACCACTCCCCTCACCTCTCCCTGCCGTCTGCCACAATATGTAGAGGCAGTACCAGTACTGAGTCAATTGGGCATGGACTCTACACGGTGTCAAAAGCGTTCCACAAGGACGCTGGCCAATGTTGACTCCAATGCTTCCCACAGTTGTCAAGTTGAAATGGCGCACATACAAAATCCATATCTCAATTGTTTCAAGGCTTAAAAATCCTTCTCTAACCTGTCTCCTCTCCTTCATCTACGCTGATTGAAGTGGATTTAACGAGTGATATCAATAAGGGATCATAGCTTTCACCTGGATTCACCTGGTCAGTCTATGTCATGGAAAGAGCAGATGTTCCTAATGTTTTATACACTCGATGTATAAGCATTGTTGTGGGCTTAATTTCAGATAGTGGTTTTTTTCTTCAGGTTTTCACTCTCAAATCACACTTTTGTAATAGGAAAAACAACACAAAGTATCGTGATGTTTAACTCAGTCAAAATTCTGGTAGGTGCAGCAGATAGCCTAGCAGTTAGAATCCCGGTTCTGATGGGAAAAATCTGTCGACGTGAGCTGGTAACAGAAGGGTTGCCGGTGTCAAATGCCAATGTCTGCCGTTGTTCCCTTCAAATCAATCATGCCCATTTATTTTCTAAAGCCCATTTTACAACAGCAGATGTCACAAAGTGCTATACAGATACCCAGCCTGAAACGTCGAAGAGCAAGCAATGCAGATGTAGAAGCACAGTGGCTAGGAAAGGGAGAGAGAGAACACAGATGTCTGCTTGAGGGTGATGGTAATGCACTCCGTATGAGCTGCATCCTAAAGATGTGTCATTGTTCACAATACACACAAACAAATACTGGTCAGGAAATGCCCAGGCTACGTGAGGCCTAGTGGGGGTTCTGACATTAGTCGACTTAGCCCAAAGACGAGGACCACTTCATGGGGTTCCTATGGCTGGGTGAAGGCTTTTGAAATTGTGTACTTTTTCATGTTTACTTCTGTCCTCCCCAAACACATGCGTGTTAACACACAAAACATACCCTCTCATTCGCCTACTCACCATTAATAAAGCTCTTGACAACGTAACTACACAGTGAGTCAGAGATGGAAGTGATTGTTTCTTTTCTTGTTGAATGTTTTGTCTGGTGGTTTTCGATTGACACACACTGTGCCCTGCTTCTCCTCTTTGAGACTGTCACACACACACATCACGACGCAGTGACTCAACATGCTGTGATTCATCTCCGCAACACACACGCAGCCCCCTGGACTGATTGTCTCAAACAGACACCTGTGTGTGGGTGCATATTTGGCTATGTATTTGGTTGTAGGACAAACTGTGCAGCGTCATTGTAAAAGTGACATTGCTGCAGGCTGCCGTGTCCTCCCTGCTTTTTCAAGATTGCATTGCTGTGTGTAGATCCATATCACAACTGAACCGAAAACAAATGGAATGATTGTGTAGGATTTATAAACCTGTCTGGCTTTGTATATTCTGTTATCTCCTTGTGTACTATAGAACTGTTAAGATACTGAATACAAATAAAGTGAAATGCCCAATTTATACCAGCCCAGCATACATATACAGATAGTCTGTGTGAGTGTGTTTTAGATCATGCTGATGATTTAGGTTAGCTATACTGTATTGTAGAATGGAAGCACACACACGAACACGCCATCTCTTGCACCACACTTATCTCTCCCTCCCTCTCTCCAGATTTCTCAGAACTTGGGGAAGATGTACAGTGAGATGATATTTGTGCATGGCTTCGTCCACTGTGACCCCCACCCAGGCAACGTGTTGGTGAGGAGGTGTCCCAACACCAAGAAGACTGAGATTGTCTTACTGGACCACGGCCTGTATCAGGTAAGACGAGGGGGGGTGAGTGTGTGTGTGTGTTCGGGTGTATATTTTGTAACAGGATCAGGCCCTCTATCAGATACGGCATTTGAGGTTCTAGCCAGGCCGATGGAGGAACCTGGAAAAAGAGAATTAATCACACATTACACCTCATTTTTACCCGACACCCTGGGTCATCAGTATAGACATACACACGCAAGCAGAGAGTAGCACAGTCATGAACGTGCTCACACACACTGACCAGTGGAGGCTCCTCAGAGGAGGAAGGGGAGGACCATCCTCAGTGAATTTCATAAAATTAAAGTAGTGAAACATAAAAGTTATCCTTCTTAGATAATTAGTATAGTTTTATATTATCACCAAATCATTAATCAAAACACACTGTTTTACAATGAAGGTGTACAGTAGTCTCAATAATACTCTCTGGGATAGCACCATGGTGTAGCCAGAGGACAGATATTTTCCGTCCTCCTCTGGGTACATTGACTCCAATGTAAAACCTAGGAGGCTCATCGTTCTCACCCCCTTCGATAGACTTACACAGTAATTATAACAACTTCTGGAGGACGTCCTCCAACCAGTCAGAGCTCTTGCAGGATGAACTGACATGTTGTCCACCCAATCAAAGGATCAGAGAATTAATCTAGTACTGAAAGCATAAGCTACAGATATCTAGCACTGCAGTGCATAAAATATGGTGAGTAGTTGACTCAAAGAGCAAGAAAGACAATAGTTACATAGTTTTGAACAAATTAAATTCTTCAAAAATGGAGGAGAGCGAATGGAGCTAGCTAGTTTAGCCTAATTAAACAGGGAGGGATATTATGTTAGCTAGCTGGCTATGGCTAACAAATCAAACTTTGTCACGTGCCGAATACAACATGTGTAGACCTTACCGTGAAATGCATACTTACAAGCCCTTAACCAACAGTGCAGTTCAAGAAAGAGTTAAGAAAATACTTATAAAAAAACTAAAGTTAAATATAATAAAGTAACACAATAAAATGACAATAACGGGGCTATATAAGGGAACGGTAACCGAGTCGAAGTAATTTGGGGGGGGGGGGGGGGGGGGGGGGTTGTCAATGTAAATAGTCCGGTTGCCATTTGATTAATTGTTCAGGAGTCTTATGGCTTGGGGGTGAAAAGCGATTAAGGAGCCTTTTGGTCCTAGACTTGGCTCTCCGGTAAAAAAAAGTCTATGACGTGGGCGACTGGAGTCTCTGACATTTTGTTTTGGGCTTTCCTCTGACACCGCCAAGTATTAGGTCCTGGATGGCTGGAAGCTTGGCCCAGTAATGTACTGGCGTGCGCACTACCCTCTGTAGCATCTTACAGTCTGATGCCGAGCAGTAGCCATCAGGAAGCTTTGATAGTGCAGCTGTAGATCTTTTTGAGGATCTTGGGACCCCATGCCAAATAATTTCAATCTCCTGAGGGCGAAAAGGTGTTGTCGTGCCCTCTTAACGACTCTCTTGGTTTGTTTGGGCCATGATAGTACGTTGTGATGTGGACACCAAAGAACTTGAAGCTCTCAACCTGCTCCACACGCCCCATCGATGAGAATGGGGCCTCTTCGGCCCGCCTTTTCTCTGTAGTCCACAATCAGCTCCTTTGTCTTGCTCCATTGAGGGAGAGGTTGTTGTCCTGCCACCACACTGCCAGGTCTCTGACCTCCCTATAGTCTCATTTAGAGGTCGACCGATTAATCGGAGCGGCCGATTAATTAGGCCGATTTCAAGTTTCCATAACAATCGGAAATCGGTATTTTTGGACGCCAATTTTGCGCGATTTTTTTTTCTTTACACCTTTATTTAACTAGGCAAGTCAGTTAAGAACACATTCTTATTTTCAATGACGGCCTAGGAACGGTGGGTTAACTGCCTTGTTCAGGGCAGACAAAGACAGATTTTTACCTTGTCAGCTCAGGGATTCAATCTTGCAACCTTACGGTTTTTCTTTCTAGAAACCCCCCCCCAACATCCGCTGAAAAGGCAGTGCGCGGAATTCAAAAAAATTTCTTTTTTTTTATATTTCACTTTCACACATTAACAAGTCCAATACAGCAAATGAAAGATAAACATCTTGTGAATCCAGCCAACATGTCCAATTTTTAAAATGTTTTACAGCGAAAACACAATATATATTTATGTTAGCTCACCACCAAATCCAAAAAACACACAGCCATTTTTCCCAGCAAAGATAGCTTTCACAAAACCCAGAAATAGAGAACATTAATCACTAACCTTTGAACATCTTCATCAGATGACACTCATATGACATCATGTTACACAATACATTTATGTTTTGTTCGATAATGTGCATATTCATAGCCACAAATCTTGGTTTACATTGGCGCCATGGTCAGAAATGCCTCCAAAATATCCGGAGTAATTACAGAGAGCTATGCCAAATACCAGAAATACTCATCATAAAACTTTGATGAAAGATACATGTTTTACATATAATTAAAGATACACTGGTTCTTAATGCAACCGCTGTCAGATTTTTAAAAAACTTTAGTAAAAAGCACACCATGCAATAATCTGAGACGGCGCTCAGAAATAGACAACATTTCTCCGCCATGTTGGAGTCAACAGAAATACGAAATTACATCATAAATATTCCCTTACCTTTGATCTTTCATCAGAATGCAGTGCCAGGAATCCTAGTTCCACAATAAATCGTTGTTTTGTTTTATAATGTCCATTACTTATGTTGAATTAGCATCTTTAGCTAGCATGTGTAGTACACGTGTCCAAACACTTGCGCAATTGAACGCAAACGTCGGACGAAAACTTCAAAAAGTTATATTACAAGTCCAATAAACTGGTCAAACTTAGTTGAGAATCAATCTTCAGGATGTTGTTATCATATATATCCAATAACGTCCCAACCGGAGCATTTCTTCATGTCTGTAAAAGTAATGGCATCCCTGGTCACCCATGTCTAGCGTGCGTGACCAGGAACTGGCAATCTGCCAGACCAGTGACTCAAATAGCTCCCATCTGGCCCCACATCACACTAGAGGCTTCATTCCACGTTCTACTGACTGTTGACATCCAGTAGAAGGCGTATGAAGTGCAAACAGATCCATAAATTACAGGGATATGAATAGGCGATGACTTTCACAGCAACCATTTTCAGAATTTTCACTTCCTATTTGGAAGTTTGCCTACCATATGAGTTCTGTTATACTCACAGACATAATTCAAACAGTTTTAGAAACTTCAGAGTGTTTTCTATCAAATAGTAATAATAATATGCATATATTATGATCTGGGAAAGAGTAGGAGGCCGTTCAATTTGGGCACCAATTCATCCAAAAGTGATACTGCCCCCTATCCCTAAAAAGTCCAACGCTCTAACCATCTGCCTCACGAGGAGCCCGCCTGTTACTCAAATGCAGTAAGAAGCCAAGGTAAGTTGCTAGCTAGCATGAAACTTATCTTATAAAAAACAATCAATCAATCACTACACATGGTTGATGATATTACTAGTTTATCTAGCGTGTCCTGCGTTGCATATAATTGATTCGGTGCGCATTCGCGAAAAAGGACTGTCGTTGCTCCAACGTGTACCTAACCATAAACATCAATGCCTTTCTTAAAATCAATACATTCATTGCACGCAGAGTCAGGGTATATGCAACAGTTCGGGCCGCCTGGCTCATTGCAAAATAATTTGCCAGAATTTTACGTAAGTATAACAACATTGAAGGTTGTGCAATGTAACAGGAATATTTAGAATTATGGATGCCACGTGTTAGATAAAATACGAAACGGTTCCGTATTTCACTGAAAGAATAAACGTTTTGTTTTTGAGATGATAGTTTCCGGATTCAACCATATTAATGACCTACGGCTCGTATTTCTGTGTGTTATTATGTTATAATTAAGTCTATGATTTGATAGAGCAGTCTGACTGAGCAATAGTAGGCACCAGCAGGCTCGTAAGCATTCATTCAAACAGCACTTTCGTGCGTTTTGCCAGCAGCTTTTCGCAATGCTTCTGTTTATGCGCTGTTTATGACTTCAAGCCTATCAACTCAAGAGATTAGGCTGGTGTAACCGATGTGAAATGGCTAGCTAGTTAGCGGGGTGCGCGCTAATAGCGTTTCAAACGTCACTCGCTCTGAGAGGAGTAGTTGTTCCCCTTGCTCTGCATGGGTAACGCTGCTTCGAGGGTGGCTGTTGTCGATGTGTTCCTGGTTCGAGCCCAGGTAGAGGCGAGGAGAGGGATGGAAGCTATACTGTTACACTGGCAATACTAAAGTGCCTATAAGAACATCCAATAGTCAAAGGTATATGAAATACAAATCGTATAGAGAGAAATAGTCCTATAATTCCTATAATAACTACAACCTAAAACTTCTTACCTGGGAATATTGAAGACTCGTGTTAAAAGGAACCACCAGCTTTCATATGTTCTCATGTTCTGAGCAAGGAACTTAAACGTTAGCTTTCTTACATGGCACATATTGCACTTTTACTTTCTTCTCCAACACTTTGTTTTTGCATTATTTAAACCAAATTGAACATTGTTTCATTATTTATTTGAGGCAAAATTGATTTTATTGATGTATTATATTAAGTTAAAATAAGTGTTCATTCAGTATTGTTGTAATTGTCATTATTACAAATACATTTTTAAAATCGGCCGATTAATCGGTATCGGCTTTTTTGGTTCCCCAATAATCGGTATCGGCATTGAAAAATCATAATCGGTCGACCTCTAGTCTCATTGTTGTCGGTGATCAGGCCTACCACTGTTGTCGTCAGCAAACTTAATGATGATGATGGAGTCGTGTTTGGCCACGCAGTCGTGGGTGAACAGGGAGTACAGGAGGGGACTAAGTACACACCCCAACAGATGTGTTGTTGACAGATGTGTTGTTTGGGTCGTATGCAAATTGGAGTGGGTCTATGGTATCTGGGAGGATGCTGTTGATTTGAGCCATGACCGGCCTTTCAAAGCACTTCATGGCTACAGACGTGAGTGCTACGGGGCGGTAATCATTTAGGCAGGTAACCTTCCCTTCCTTGGGCACCGGGACTATGGTGGCCTGCTTGCAACATGTTGGTATTACAGACTCCATCAGGGAGAGGTTGAAAATGTCAGTGAAGACACTTGCCAGTTGGTCTGCGCATGCTTTGAGTACACGCGCTGGTAATCCGTCTGCTTTGTGAATGTTAACCTATTTTAAAGGTCTTGCTCACATCGGTTACCAAGAGCGTTATCACACAGTCGTCCAGAACAGCTGGTGCTCTCATTGCTTCAGTGTTGCTTGCCTTGAAGCGAGCATAAAAGGCATTAAGCTCATCTGGTAGGCTTGCGTCACTCGGCAGCTCGCGTCTGGGTTTCCCTTTCTAGTCCGTAATAGTTTTTAAGCCCTGCCACTGCCGATGAGCTTCAGAGCCGGTGTAGTACGATTTAATCTTAATCCTGTATTGACGCTTTGCATGTTTGATGGTTCGTCTGAGGGCATAGCAGGATTTATTTTCAGCTTCCGGATTAGTGTCCCGCTCCTTGAAAGCGGCAGCTCTAGCCTTTAGCTCGATTTCTGATGTTGCCTGTAATCCATGGCTTCTGGTTGGGATATGTACGTACGGTCACTGGGGACGACGTCGTCAATGCACTTATTGATGAAGCCGATGACTGAGGTGGTATTCTCCTCAATGCCTTACCTCCTTGCTTCATTTGCACATACTGTATACAGATTTTTCTATTGTGTTATTGACTGTACGTTTGTTTATCCCATGTGTAACACTGTTGTTTTTGTCGCACTGCTTTGCTTTATCTTGGAAAGGTCAAAGTTGTAAATGAGAACTTGTTCTCAACTGGCCTACCTTGTTAAAAAAAAAAGGTGAAATAAATAAAATTAAAATTAAAAAAATTATATTGGATGTATCCCGGAACATATTCCAGTCTGTGCTAGCAAAATAGTCATGTATCTTGGCATCCGCGTCATCTGACCACTTCTGTATTGAGCGAGTCACTGGTACTTCCAGCTTTAGTTTTTGCTTGTAAGCAGGAACCAGGAGGATAGAATTATGGTCAGATTTGTCAAATGGAGGGCTGAGGAGAGCTTTGTATGCATCTCTGTGTGTGGAGTAAAGGTGGTCTAGAGTTTGTTTTCTTTTGTTTAGTTTTTTTTGCACATGTGACATGCTGGTAGAAATTAGGTATAACTGATTTAAGTTTGCCTGCGTTAAAGTCCCCGGCCACTAGGAGCGCCGCTTTTGGCCTTATACAGTTGTTTGAGTGCGGTCTGTGTGCCAGCATCGGTTTGTGGTGATAAATAGACGGCTACGAATAATATAGATGAGAACTCTCTTGGTAGATAGTGTGGTCTACAGCTTATCATAAGGTACTCTACCTCAGGCGAGCAATACCTCAATACTTTTTTAATATTAGTTATTGACAAATAGACACACCCCATCCCTCGTCTTACCAGACATAGCTTCTCTGTCCTGCCGGTGCATGGAAAATCCCGCCAGCTCTATATTATCCGTATCGTCATTCAGCCACAACTCGGTGAAACATAAGATATTACAGTTTTTAATGTCCCGTTGGTAGGATAATCTATTTTATTTTCCAATGATTGCACGTTGGCTAACATTGGAAGTCTTCCAAGTCAAGGTAAGCTTTTGGTTTGATTCATTTAGTGCCACCAGGGCCCGAGTAGCTATGTTGACTATAACGTTAGCTAATATGGTAACAATGATGTAGCGGTTATGCTATGGAGGTTTGGCTTGGAAAGGTTTTTTTGCCTGGTCAGACAGCTGTTATCTTGTGCAATGTAGTACGAAAGGAAAAGGTGAGAGGATGAGAGCGCGTAGATGCGAGAAGGAATTATGTAATGAACAAAGTGATCATGCTGTTTTTATGTGGCTGATATGGGTGAATTGTGTTTTCGGGTATTCATTCCGCTGATTCTGTTGAAAAGCGCTTCTTAAACGGAAGCAAACGGGGATGAACGTACCTGAATTTGTCCAATAGAAACTCTCGTTTGCAACTGTTGGACTAAAGATTACACGCTAGATCAGCTAGGTGCTGGCAAGAGTGTGCGAGGCGGCATTGAATGTGTCACCGTCTCACACCTTGATTGCGCACATTTTTTTATCGACCTGTGCATCTGTTGTACATTTTTGTTCATACGCTAGGTTGTAGCAACTTCATGATGGTTATGGGGAGAATTTGAGTATCATGTAGTAAGTAGCCTAAACCTTTCGACATTGAGCTGGATGAATGGAATATGAATGACAGTCATCCAATATGCTGTAATAGAAATAAGGCCATGCTCCTAAAGAAAACAAAAAACATCCTCCCTCATCTTAAACGGCACCGACCGGTACTGACATACATTCACGCTAGAGCAGACTAAAAGCTTTTCAATAATCTGCAAAGATGTGCTTCACCATCAGACAAATCCAGCAGCATGTTTGACAGTCTCACACACACACACTCACACACACAGGTGCGCCATGCATACAAATCCCTGGGCCTCTGTCAGCCCTGGATGGTAGATGTAGTGGTTGTAAGTGCAATCATGAAGATCATTTGGTGATGAATATGCTCCTCTGATGCTGGCTTATGAAAGGATGAACAAGAAAGAGAGCGAGAGAGGGAAATAAAAAGAGAGAGAGAGAACCCACTCTCCTCCTCTCTTCCTTCCTTTGACCATAATGGAACCAATTTAGCAGTAATGAGTTGAGATCTGAGCCTGGCTTTGGACAGAATGTTAATTCTCCGCTTGTGTGTTATTTCTATTGGGGGCAATTTTTCCATGTTACACGCTGCCTTCATGTTAATGGTGTGTGTGTGTGTGTGTGTGTGTGTGAATCATGTGGTAGTCTCATAAAGTGCTGCTGTGCTTCATTGGTATGCTAATGAGCAAGTGTTCCTTTGATGGGGATTGGCTGAGCTTTTTACTCTGTAAATACAGCGGAGAGGAGAGCTTGGTTAATGCATCAGGACGCTCTTGTCGTGCGCTTGTACACACATGCACGTACACACACATACTCACACATTATCACTTATATATATATACACACACTCGCACACACACGAATAGAGTAATAGCCGCCTTAATGCATCAGAATGATTGTGTCTTATCTTTCACTCTCTTACTCGCCCGCTCGCACGCACACAGACACATACTCAGTCATGAATACTTTTCATTTCACAGGTTCTGTTTTTAGAGTTGAATTTTAAGTCTCACTATTTTAGATAGACTCAGTGAGAACTGGACTACTGGTGTATTTTTAAGCCCCTGTACTTTCTTTTCCCTCCAGATCCTCCTGCCAGACTTCCGGCTAAACTATTGTCGTCTGTGGCAGTCCCTGATTAAGGGGGACCTGAATGGGATCGAGAGGTACAGCCGACGCCTGGGTGCGGGGGACCTCTACCCCCTCTTCGCCTGTGTCCTCACCGCACGCTCCTGGACCTCTGTCAATGCAGGCGTCGGCAACACCCCCGTCACACACTCGGAGGTACCCATTCTCACTCGCGCGCACACACACACACGAGGTAGTGTAGACACACACACACTCCGAAGCTCTGTACACACGCACATGCTGACATACACACTCGTCACACTCTGAGGTACACACACAGTTCACACCGTACACACAGAGGTAAACACATACGCATGTTTTTTGTGTATGTGTCTCTGTGTGCGTTCATGCATGCATATGTGTGGGACCGGGACCAAGCAGGAGTGTGTCTATGGGTGGTAGAGTGCCATCTGTGGAGTGATGGGGACTGTGTTATGCAACACAGGGACGGGTAGCACACTAGTATGTACTGCCAGAATATTACATGCATAATAATTATGATAGCAAAGCTATTTGCTATAATACTGTTTATCAGAACACAACAAACTAGAAGCTCTTAGCCCGCCAGATACCCAACATGTACAATCGCAAACCTCCAAGGAGAGCACATTTATGACACCACATTGTGTTTCTGTTTTGACTCGCTCGCTCGCTCTCTCACACACACCCTCCATCCCCTCTTCCAGTCAGACTACAAGGGGATGTTTGTCAGTAGTCTGCTCTGGTGTAATTAAGTGTAATTATAAAGTCAGGTTGGCAACATACAGCTCTGACACGGGCAGAAAGGGAGCCGCCGGCTCATTAGCATAAAAGAGGCGATAAGAACATTGCATTGGAGCCACACGATAATGGGCCCTGTGAAAGGGAGGGAGAGATGGCGTTATGGAGGAAGTGGGAGTGGGAGAGATAGGGAGAGGGGAGGAAGAGAACATTTTGATGGTTGTTTTTCAGTATGCACATTACAGCGCCTGCTGTCTGAAAACGGCATTACTTTTTACAGTTTCAAAACCAGCCTTAGACACATTACTGCGTGTGCCGCCAACTCAACTCAAGATATTTCCCTCGAATCAAACACCTTGTTAATTACTATTACAGGGCTACAGACTAACATTGTTCCCTTGTTGTCACTGGTGCCACTAACTTCTACATATGGCGACGCCAAATAATAATCTTATGAAGTAATTCATAGTGCTTTATTACGAAATATAATAAACACACTACTGAGGTATTCAAGAAAGAAGTTGTTTTATCTGACATGTCCAAGCAGGAATAAACGATTCAAGATATTTTGATGTGCAACCTAATCCAGTGATTGTCATGAGTTTTGGGTTATCAATTAGACTATATAGTTGCGTTATTTTACTGTCAAAATAGGACTCCAGCGTTTTTATCTGAAAAGAGATGAATTACACACATCTTCATGTGCACTAACTAGTATCATAGGCTAATTAATTTGGCGTTCAACAGCTGAGGAAGTGAAAACTCAAAGCACATGAACCAGATCGCTAACTCTGACCTTAAAAAAAGTTGCAGTTGTAGGCTACTACCCATGAGACCTATAGACCTCGCAATGGCCAGTGCGCATTTCATATCTCAAAGCTATATGAAATATGTTGGTTGTAAACTAGTTGCTATTGAGCTGAATATTGAGTGTTGAGCAAAAAAGTATACTTACAGAAAGCTGTGAGCCTCCTCTCTTCGACAGGAATGAAGGGGCGAAGCTTACAAAGCTTTGATTCTCCCTCAACTGCATTTTGAAATGTTATACGATCAGACAATTTTTCTCTCGATAGGATGGGGGGGGGGGAGTGGCTCGCTCATCACAGCAGCAGGCCCTAGCAAGGGCACAGGGCAGGGCAGACACTTTCATTACAGGAATCATCAGGATAATGCACTTTACTGTTAGACTAAATCATGGTTTTAGCCGCCAAAAAAATAGGACGTTTTGAGTGAGGTGACAATGTAGAATGTGCTCTCTACCTTTATAGGCACCCTTTCCGTTTTTCACGATCCATGACCTTGGCTGTCTAACTGATGACAGCGTCGGAGCAGGTGTCTGTGCTGATGCCACGTTTTTGTGGTGAGTTCAGAATACCGGGCCGGCCCATCTTGGTAGGGAGGACCTGCCGTTGTCCTCTGATCAGGCTCATTAAAGATTAGTATAACAAAGAAATTGTGCAAAAAAATATAAAAAAATCTTAACAGGCCCATGTGCCTCCGTTAACTTTTTCAATGTTTTATTTTTATATTAAAAAAATTACATTTTGTGTGTGCAAATTTCGACAAGCCCACCCAACAAAACAATTGTCCAGCCCATCTGGCATTTGCCAGAATTGTCAGATGGCCAAACCGCCTCTGGTTGAGTTGTCTACATTCGAAATGGGGCCGGAACACTACCGCTGTCTGTGTTGTCAGTGTTAAAGATCAATCTGCAATGTGCCTGTTGTCTTTAAATTAGACACTCTCTTAAATGTGTTGTTAGCTTTGGGTCACAGCTGGTTTTAGCATCGACTTTGTTTAGCTTTTCAATACCGTATCAGCAAAATATTGAACCAACAATGTTCTATTATTTTCCTGAAAAGCCTTTTACATTAGCAAATGAATCTGCTAATCCTTGTATGTTGACAGAGAGGCGTGGGGAAAGTTGGTATATGTTGGCATCTTTTTAAAGATTGTTGACATGACTAGCGAACTTATAAAATACAATCTTAGTGTTAGGCTTTCATAGGGCAATTCGGAGAAACCGATCGTCATTTTGGCGTGCATAGAAAAGAGTCGTGCGTGCTCCACAATAGACGACCGTTGGCTTGTTCCGTTCAGAACAACCCAGGGTACGACGCCATGTCGTCTTGTAACTCTACATCAAACATGGGGATCCTAAACGTTGACGTGAGTTTTATGATGTGGAAATGTGACAGGTTTGACTTGCTTGTATGACATCAAAGCTGTATTTATTATAACCCTTAACGTCTCATCTTTCAAAATACATCGAGTCCGCTTCATTTACAGCACTTCCCTCACTCAGGCGTCAAAAAAATTTGCAAAAGTTGCTTAATGAGCAGGAGGGATTGGGGCAACTTCTTGGCGGGTCTCTTGCAGCTTTAAAACTAATATCCTGCAATTCTACACATTTTGCTATGAGGCAGCGAGAACTTTACAGTTTTAAAGCTTTCATTACAGTGCATCAGAAGAAGTATTGAGTTGTATAATGGATGATTGTTGGAGAAACGTTACTGTGAGCCTCCCAGAGCCTCCCAGACCAATGTTGCGCAGGTTTAAGAACATAAATTCTAGATTAATAATATCACATTGTATTAAATTACACCCTCTAAACTTATTCCACAGATCCCTTGGCCAACATGTGGCTAATATGTTAGTAATATTCATAAACATATGAAATGTAACATTACAGTACCAATCAAAAGTTTGGACACACCTACTCATTCAAGTTTTTTTTTTTACTATTTTCTACATGGTCGATTAATACTGTAGACATCAAAACTATGAAATAACACATATGGAATCATGTAGTAACCAAAAAAGTGTTTAACAAATCAAAATATATTTAATATTTTCGATTCTTCAAAGTAGCTACCCTTGGCCTTGATGACAGCTTTGCATATATATAATATTTTGATCTGGCTGCGGACACCCTGCAGTACCTCCGCTGACCCACTTTGAGAACCCCTGGTGTAGCGCACTGTACACCCTGGAGAGAGGAAAGAATTTTTAAATATATATATATATAACTAGGCAAGTCAGTTAAAGAACAAATTCTGATTTACAATGACAGCTTAGGAACAGTGGGTTAACTGCCTTGTTCAGGGGCAGAACGACAGATTTTTACCTTGTCAGCTCGGGGATTGGTTCTAGCAACCTTTCGGTTACTGGCCCAACGCTCTAACCACTAGGCTACTTGTCGCCCCAAGGGAGGAGAGAGATGGGAAGGGACGGAAATGGAAGGGGAGAGGAGGTAAGAATAGAGAATTTGGGGAGAGGAGTGTAATGAAGAGGAAGGGAAGGTTGAGGGAAGAGAGAGGCCAGCGTACCTAGCTGGAGTGTATTGTTGTGCATTTAGCGTCAGATCCCATTTGAGAGCGCAACATGTTGAACGTTAGGACATAGTAGTTATTCACTACTTCAATTGAGCCTTCCTATCTGAGAGAGAACAGATACGAGCTCTGTTATAGCCACTAAATGTGTGTGTGTCTCAGTAATAAGCCTGGGTTCAGTGCTGTGGCTTTTTTCTACCAGGGCCGAGTGGGGCGCATAATTACAGAGGCAGGGAGAGACTGATGAGAGAGAGCTTTCATCAGACGAAAGGAGGGAGAGGGAGAGAAAGGGGCAGAGAGAAAGGGAGGATCGATAATATGAGAGGTAGGATGGATTGAGGGCCCAGCAGTCATAAGGACAGACTCTCTCCTGTTGTATTTCTCTCTGTTCGATCTCTCCCTATGGCCCTGGCTCTATGTACCAAACTCTGTCTGATTGGCTGTCTTTCCTCATCTGTAAAAGTGAGTTCCTTATGCAATGCATTTAGGCTTGGGCGATATATGTTTATACCGTATACTGGGGTATTTCAAAATACAGATGGTAGATTTTCAATACCGTTAAAATATATATTTATATATATATATATACATGCATACACACACACACACTACCGTTCAAAAGTTTGGGGTCATTTAGAAAAGTCCTTGTTTTTGAAAGAAAAGCCATTTATGTCCATTAAAATAACATCAACATGTTTTTTATATAATATGTTTATTATTTCCCCCCCCCCCCCAAAAAAAGACAGCAACACAAACGATGACATTCATTGTACTGTTGAATGGGATGGCCAATTTAGAGGACAAAACAGAACTTAACTCACACATACACAAAATAAAACAACATCCTATTAGGTGGTACATGTATAAGAAGAGAGCATATAGTCATTACAAGCAATGTAGTCAAGCCAAAAATAAATATTGAGTGGAGTACAGCACAGAGTAGCAGCAGATCGTCAGCCCAGTTATGAAGCGGGACTAGACCATTTATCCAGTATCGGCTGCCATATGTTGTAAAACATTGGACTTATATTGGAGGTATTGTATTGAATCTGTTCCATATGTATTACATTCCCTAAATCCCGTAGCCACATTTCAAAGGTAGGTCTCCCAATTTCCAAAATTGCAATATGAGCCTTTTGGCTAATAGAGTACAAAGAGAGACAGCCTTCCCCTCCTGGTTAACTGTACCAAACAGAGCGATCATTGGGTCTGGGGCTAGAACTCTATCAAAGGCTTTAGATAAGTAATCAAAAATGAGAGCTAAGCATGTAACTTAGGACATGTCCAAAATAAGTGGGTCAACGTCCCCTCATCCTGCTTGCACCTCTCACACAGTGGTGAGGTGTCCGGGAATATTTTATGCAGTTTTACTTTTGACTAATGTAACCTGTGTATCACCTTAAACTGTGCAAGGTTGTGTCTGACATTCACTGAACTGTGGTTTATATTCCTGAGAGCTTCTACCCAGTCCTCATCTGAGAGCTTCTACCCAGTCCTCATCTGAGAGCTTCTACCCAGTCCTCACCTGAGAGCTTCTACCCAGTCCTCATCTGAGAGCTTCTACCATTTTTCCTCATCTGAGAGCTTCTACCCAGTCCTCATCTGAGAGCTTCTACCCAGTCCTCATCTGAGATTTCTGAACCAAGTTCTTGTTCCCAAGCCCTTTTAATGGTGTCTGTGTATACCTCTATGTGGGCCTGTAGCACATCATACAGTCTAGAGACCGACCCTTTTGAATGGGGTTTGACAAGGATCAGGCTATCTAATGTAGGATTATTTGGCTTAATGCCTTACTGTGTCCTTGGAGGTATCTGATAAAATGTGTTGTTGGCATGTTAAACGTACCCTGTAATTGTTGAAATGAAGCAAACTGACCATCAATATATAAATTACCAATTGTTGTGAGCCCCTTCTCCCTCCACTGTGAAAACACCCTATCATCCAATCCAATATTAAGAAAATACCTCATCTGTTTCCAGATCCTAAGAGTATGACAAATGACTGGATTAGAGTCGTAAGTGGCTTTTTTCACATATGCTGGACTATTAACAAGTGCAGGGCGTGAGTAATGTTGACAGGAGGCCTGCTCAATCCAAAGCCATGAAGGCATATCATTCTGTCGCATCCCAGGTAAACTTTCCCTCCAGAAAGTGAGGAAGGCCAAAGCCCCCCTCTATCTTGTACTTGCATAAATGCTTATTTGAAATTCTGGCTGCCTTGTTATCCCATAAAAATGGAATTACTATTGAATCCAGTTTCTTAAAATAGTTTTTTGGTATGAAATCGGGTAGACATTGGAAAAGGTAAAGAAACCTGGGTAGGACAACCATTTTAGTAGCATTTATATGACCAACCAAGGAGAGAGGCAGATTTTTCCAAAAATCTAAATTTTGTTTAAGCTTATAAATGTTCCAATTCGCTTTCAATAGCTGATCAAGGTCTCTTGTCACTACAATGCCAAGGTTGTGAACTTGTCCATCACTGTTCTAAATGGGGTAGATAGCAGAAATTGCATCTCCACAGGCCGTGATATTGGCATCAATTTGCTTTGTTGCCAGTTCATCTTGTAGCCAGAGAAGGAGCCAAATATATTTTTCAAGTTAAGTAAGGGGGGAATAGAAGTTTTAAGCTTGGGATAAAAACAAAAGAACATCGTCTGCATATAGGGAAATTTAGTGCTGCATCTCTTTTATTTTAACCGGAGCTATATCGGCACATGCACGAATGAGAGTAGCAAGGGGTTCCATGGCTATAGCGAAGAGAGCAGGCGAAATAGGGCACCCCTGTCGGCAGCCCTTGAACAGACGGAATGACTTTCCAAACCTGAAACAATCCAGAACCGACATCATATACTTCCACTCAATCTGATCAAATGAATTCTCTGCGTCAAGAGCAATTGCCACTCCCTCAACTTTATGATCATGATATATTACGTTGAAAAAGCGTCTCAAATTGTATTATATATGTCGGCCCGGGATAAAATCTGTCTGGTCAGGGTGTATGATGTCACACATATTTTTTCAATCGGTTTGCCAATATCTTTGTCAACACCTTATCTTCTATGGGGAGTAATGACTTATTTTCTATGGGGAGTAATGACACTGGGCGATAAGACGACATCTCTATGGAATCTATCTTTTTTCAAGATCAGTGCTATTGTAGCCTCATACAGTGTTTGCGGGAGTGTGGCATTATCTTTGGAATGTTTAAACATTCGCAACATAAGTGGAGCTAGACTGGCGCAGTACTTCTTATAGAATTCTATTACATATCCATCAGGCCCAGGAGTCTTGCTGTTTGGAAATTGTGCCATCGCTGTGTTAACAACACAGAGTTACACATGAAATAATCAAACATACAATCAATACAGTAGAAAAATCTATATACAGCATGTGCAAATGAGGTAGGATAACCTATCTGGGATAGGGGGCTGTATTTTCACGTCCGGATGAAAAGCGTGCTCAAAGTAAACTGCCTGCTACTCAGGCCCAGAAGCGAGGATATGCATATAATTAGTAGATTTGGATAGAAGGCATTCTGAAGTTTCTAAAACCGTTAGAATAATGTCTGTGAGTATATAAAGAAGGAATTAAAGAAGGAATTTATCGAACAAAACGACCATTCATTGTGTCACTGAGACATTTGGGATTGCAACCAGGCAGGTGCGACCTTTGTGTCGCACCTGCCTGGTTGAAAAATTATTTTCATGTGTTTGTATGCGGGGCGCTGTCCTCAGATAATCGCATAGTCTGCTTTCGCCGTAAAGCCTTTTTGAAATCTGACACAGAGGCTAGATTAACAAGACATTAAGCTTTATTTTGATCTATTACACATATATTTTCGTGAATGTTGAATATTGATATTCCTGTAGTTTGAATTTGGCGCGCTGCCATTTCACTGGATGTTGTCAAATCAATCCCGCTAAAGGGATTGGTGCGTGAAGGGATCCATAAGAGGATAAGAGAGGTAAGGCAATAAATAGGCCATGGTGGCGGAGTAATTACAATATAGCAATTAAACACTGGAATGGTAGAATGTGCAGAAGATGAATGTGCAAGTAGAGATACCGGGGTGCAAATGAGCAAGATAAATAAATAAATAAATACAGAATGGGGATGAGGTAGATTGGATGAGCTATTTAGATGAGCTATATACAGATGCAGTGATCTGTGAGCTGCTCTGACAGCTGGTGCTTGAAGCTCGGTTGGAAAGACACCCTGGCTCCGTTGTAGTTAAGGGGGAACTTATGACTAGCCAGCTTTAGGATGAGATCCCTGGTCTGGGGATAGTGCAGCCGTACGATGAATGGTCTTGGTAGTGCGCCCTTGGCCGGCTTCGTTGCCTGATCTGTGTGCGCGGTCGATCAGGATGGCCGTTTTGAAGTGTACACTCCCCAGCAATGCCTGTATCAGCTCTGAGACAAATCCAGTGGGTTTCCCTTTCTCAGTGTCCTCCTGGATCCCAAATATGCGGATGTTCTGGCGTCTTGAATGCAACTCGAGCATTTCCAATCGGGCTTTCAGGGTTTTGTTGTCATTTTTGAACGTTGTGCACTGATTCTCTATGTCCTGTAGCCTGGCCTCGTGATCGACTGTTGTCTGCTCAACCTCATGCACCCTTCCCTTAGTTGCCTTCACAGTTTCAGTCCCAATACTCTTTGAGATATCAGCCAACCTTGTGTCCACCTTCTTGCTAAGGGAGTTTATAGCAACCAGTAGGTCACTTTGAGTAGGTTCCGTGGGGAACTCTTGGGAGCTAACGTTAGCATCTTCAGCTAACTCCTCATGGGTCGGCGATGTTGAAATTGGTTCGTTGTGTATCTCGTTCAAATGATATTGTTTAGCGCCCCCTTTAGTGCCTTTTACATTTGTCATATTGCCAGACAATGTTTGAAGTTTTCTGTTGTGAGATGTTAAGATAAATATGAATTTGTTTCAAAATTGAGTGGAGCTCTAGCAAACCACGCTCTCTAGCGTCCCCACCCCAATAACATCAAATTGATCAGAAATACAGTGTAGACATTGTTAATGTTGTAAATGCCCATTGTAGCTGGAAATGGCAGATTTTTTTTTTTATGGAATATCTACAGAGGCCCATTATCAGCAACCATCACTACTGTGTTCCAATGGCACGTTGTGTTAGCTAATCCAAGTTTATAATTGTTTATAATTGTTCATTAGAAAACCCTTTTGTAATTATGTTAGCACAGCTGAAAACTGTTCTGATTAAAGAAGCAATACATCTGGCCTTTATTTATGTGTTGTGTATATATATATATATATAATATATACATATTATATATATATATATATATAATATATATATATATATATATATATATATATATGTGTGTGTGTGTGTGTGTGTGTGTGTGTGTGTGTGTGTGTGTGTGTGTGTGTGTGTGTGTGTGTGTGTGTGTGTATGAATATATGTTTATTTTATTTCACCTTTATTTAACCAGGTAGGCAAGTTGAGAACAAGTTCTCATTTACAATTGCAACCTGGCCAAGATAAAGCAGGGCAGTTCGACACATACAACAACAGAGTTCAACATGGAGTAAAACAAACATACAGTCTAATGCAGTAGAAAAATAAGTTATATACAATGTGAGCAAATGAGGTGAGTTAGGGAGGTAAAGGCAAAAAAAGGCCATGGTGGCGAAGTAAATACAATATAGCAAGTAAAACACTGGAATGGTAGATTTGCGGTGGAAGAATTTGCAAAGTAGAAATAGAAATAATGGGGTGCAAAGGAGCGCAAATAATAAATACAGTAGGTGAAGAAGTAGTTGTTTGGGCTAAATTATAGATGGGCTATGTACAGGTGCGTAATCTGTGAGCTGCTGTGACAGCTGGTGCTTTAAGCTAGTGAGGGAGATAAGTGTTTCAGAGATTTGTGTTCGTTCCAGTCATTGGCAGCAGAGAACTGGAAGGGAGGCGGCCAAAGAGGAATTGGTTTTGGGGGTGACCAGAGAGATATACCTGCTGGAGCGCGTGCTACAGGTGGGTGCTGCTATGGTGACCAGCGAGCTGAGATAAGGCGGGACTTTACCTAGCAGGGTCTTGTAGATGACCTGGAGCCAGTGGGTTTGGCGACAGGTATGAAGCGAGGGCCAGCCAACGAGAGAGTAAGGTCGCAGTGGTGGGTAGTATATGGGGCTTTGGTGACAAAACGGATGACACTGTGAAAGACTGCATCCAATTTATTGAGTAGGGTATTGGAGGCTATTTTGTAAAATGACATCGCCGAAGTCGAGGATCGGTAGGATGGTCAGTTTTACGAGGGTATGTTTGGCAGCATGAGTGAAGATGCTTTGATGCGAATATAGGAGCCAATTCTAGATTTAACTTTGGATTGGAGATGTTTGATGTGAGTCTGGAAGTAGAGTTTACAGTCTAACCAGACACACTAGGTATTTGTACTTGTCCACATATTCTAAGTCAGAAACCGTCCAGAGTAGTGATGCTGGATGGGCGGGCAGGTGCAGCAGCGATCGGTTGAAGAGCATGCATTTAGTTTTACTTGTATTTAAGAGCATTGGAGGCCACGGAAGGAGAGTTGTATGGCATTGAAGCTCGTCTGGAGTTGTTAACAAAGTGCCCAAAGAAGGCCAGAAGTATACAAGATTTGTGTCGTCTGCATAGAGGTGAATGAGAGACTCACCAGCAGCAAGAGCGACATCATTGATATTTACAGAGAAGAGAGTCGGCCCGAGAATTGACCCCTGTGGCACCCCCATAGAGACTGCCAGAGGCCCGGACAACAGGCTCCGATTTGACACACTGAACTCTATCAGAGAAGTAGTTGGTGAACCAGGCGAGGCAATCATTTGAGAAACCAAGGCTATCGAGTCTGCCGATGAGGATGTGGTGATTGACAGAGTCGAAAAGCCTTGGCACAGGTTAATGATACGACTGCCCAGTTATGTTTCCTTATCGATGGCGGTTAAGATATCGTTTAGGACCTTGAGCGTGGCTGAGGTGCACCCATGACCAGCTCTGAAACCAGATTGCATAGCAGAGAAGGTACGGGGTGGGGTTCGAAATGGTCGGTAATCTGTTTATTGACTTGGATTTCGAAGACCTTAGAAAGGCAGGGTAGGATAGATATAGGTCTGTAGAAGTTTGGGTCAAGAGTGTCCCCCCCCTTTGAAGAGGGGGATGACTGCAGCTGCTTCCCAATCTTTGGGAATCTCAGATGACACGAATGAGAGGTTGAACAGGCTAGTAATAGGGGTTGCAAAAATTTCGGCAGATAATTTTAGAAAGAAAGGGTCTAGATTGTCTAGCCCGGCTGATTTGTAGGGGTCCAGATTTTGCAGCTCTTTCAGAACATCAGCTGACTGGATTTGAGAGAAGGAGAAATGGGGAAGGCTTGGGCGAGTTGCTGTGGGGGGTGCAGTGCTGTTGACCGGGGTAGGGGTAGCCAGGTGGAAAGCATGGCCAGCCGTAGAAAAATGCTTATTGAAATTCTCAATTATAGTGGATTTATCGGTGGTGACAGAGTTTCCTATCCTCAGTGCAGTGGGCATCTGGGAGGTGTTCTTATTCTCCATGGACTTTACAGTGTCCCAGAACTTTTTTGAGTTTGTGTTGCAGGAAGCAAATTTCTGCTTGAAAAAGCTAGCCTTGGCTTTTCTAACTGCCTGTGTATATTGGTTTCTAACTTCCCTGAAAAGTTGCATATCACGGGGGCTGTTCGATGCTACTGCAGAACGCCATAGGATGGTTTTGTGTTGGTTAAGGGCAGTCGGGTCTGGAGAGAACCAAGGGCTATATCTGTTCCTGGTTCTAAATTTCTTGAAAGGGGCATGCTTATTTAAGATGGTGAGGAAGGCATTTAAAAAAACAAAAAAAACAGGCATCCTCTACTGACGGGATGAGTTCAATATCCTTCCAGGATATCCGGGCCAGGTCGATTAGAAAGGCCTGCTCGCTGAAGTGTTTCAGGGAGCGTTTGACAGTGATGAGTGAAGGTCGTTTGACCGCTGAACCATTACGGATGCAGGCAATGAGGCAGTGATCGCTGAGATCTTGGTTGAAAACAGCGCAGGTGTATTTAGAGGGCAAGTTGGTTAGGATGATATCTATGAGGGTGCCCGTGTTTACGGCTTTGGGGTGGTACCTGGTAGGTTCATTGATAATTTGTGTGAGATTGAGGGCATCAAGCTTAGATTGTAGGATGGCTGGGGTGTTAAGCATGTCCCAGTTTAGGTCACCTAGCAGCACGAGCTCTGAAGATAGATGTGGGTCAATCAGTTCACATATGGTATCCAGAGCACAGCTGGACACCACATATATAAGTACAATCTTTGCTCCATGTGCAGTTGCAAACTGTAGTCTGGCTTTTTTTATGGCGGTTTTGGAGCAGTGTCTTCTTCCTTGCTGAGCGGCCTTTCAGGTTATGTCGATAGGTAATGTCCCATGATGTCAAACAAAGAGGCTCTGAGTTTGAAGGTAGGCCTTGAAATACATCCAATTGACTCAAATGATGTCAATTAGCGTATCAGAAGCTTCTAAAGCCATGACATCATTTTCTGGAATTTTCCAAACTGTTTAAAGGCACAGTCAACTTTGTTTATGTTAACTTCTGACTCACTGGAATTGTGATACAGTGAATTATAAGTGAAATAATCTGTCTGTAAACAATTGTTGGAAAAATGACTTGTAAAGCACAAAGTAGATGTTCTAACCGACTTGCCAAAACTATAGCTTGTTAACAAGAAATTTGTGGAGTGGTTGAAAATTAGTTTTAATGACTCCGACCTAAGTGTATGTAAACTTCTGACTTCAACTGTATGTGTGTGTGTGTGTGTGTGTGTGTGTGTGTGTGTATATTATTCTTTTTCTGGTTGTGGCTGCGGGGGTACGTGCTAATTATAAGAAATCTAAGATGTGTCAAATAAATTATATCCAGCGCAAGGCTCCAGCTTTCCATTTGGTTTGCTAACTTACAAGCTAAGATGTCAAGGTCAAGCTTCTTGGTTACAGCAGAGACATTCTAGCCTGAATTACCAGTCTCTTTAGCTAACATTCTACTTCTTGCCACTCCTTGTCATTGCAATAGAGACCGGCCTTTCTGCCACCTTCAAATATGAACATTCAATTATTAATGACCTCAAGGAGAACAGAGGAGTTGATCCTGATTCGATAACCCTCACAGCTATCCTCCAATCACAACAATTATCCAAATGTTTTTTTTCCATCACAGAACACGTTGGTATCCTTGTTTGTCCTGAATAAGCCAGTCTGTCAAAAGTTTCTTGCTCTAGTCTAAATTCTCAAACTAATTACATACTGCAATTCCAACCACAATTCCAAACTAAGTACATACTGCAATTCCAACCACAATTCCAACCTCTGCTTTGATCTTAAGCCTCAAAATACAATAACTTGCCTAGCTAACAGCTAAACATATTTTTTGATAATTCTAATTCTATTTTAGAGGCTCCACATGGGAAAAAAACACAAATATTTTCCAACAACCAATGAGCAACTGCACTGTAAATCCAGCTGCATATTGAACGTTGCGATTCCCGAAAGGCCAGTCTCTTTGCCAAAGACATGGAGTGAACTGTTAGCTCGAAAGACTGGTACCCAGATTAGAAACATTCAATCCCCTCCTGGTTAAGATCATTATGCAATTCCTAAAGTTACACGTTTCCTTGTATGGCTTGTTCTTTTCCAATCACTAAGAACTCTATAGAAATCCTTGTGTAAAGTGACAGAAATACTTGGTGGAAGCTGATGACACACACACACACACACACGTCTCTGAGGCAATGTAGTGCTCCTTCCAGTTGGTTTGTTAGGCTCCCAAACAGAACAAAAGTGGCAACATTAGCAGGGAATTGGAATGAACGCAATTTACATTTATTGTGGCATGAAAAAATGCTAGCTTTGAGTCTGAATAGGAAGCAGCAATCACCGCTGCCAGCGGAGAGGGAGAGGGAGAGAGCGAGAGAGAGAGAACGGGGGGAGGTAAGAGATGGGGGGGGGAAAGACTGACAGAAGGGAGAGACTAAGAGAAAGAGTAGGGGGTGGAAGAGTAAAGCAATGGAAGGGAGAGGATGGAGAAAAGCGAAAGAAAGAAAGACGCTCGACAGCAGCAATACAAAGAGGGAGAGCGATAAAGGAGAGATGAAGGGAGAACAGACAGAGATTGAAGAAAGAGAAAAGCACATCCATTCTGTTAGGTAATTGTTGGGAACACATGAAATTCGGTCTGTCAGTCAAATCCTTTCAAATGTCACTGTGTTGCTTGTCTAGTCCACAAAGCATGTCCCGTCTATCTTCTACCGGGCTTACCATGGAACACAAACTTGTTTGTGTAGTCGTGCGTGCGTGCGTGCGTGCGTGCGTGCGTGCGTGCGTGCGTGTGTGTGTTCCAAAGCCAGAGTGGTATACAGCATTATGATAATTATCATCCATGTTGCCACCAGAAGTTCTGAGATGATTGCGTTCTACTGAGTGCCACTTAGGTTCCCATGACAATAGCATTTTGATTTGGAACATCCCATAATTATATAGACCTTGCTCGACTTGATTACATTTCGAAGTCATCCTGTGTTTATGCTGTTCTGTTCTTTGTTTTTGTTTTTATTACACACCCTCCCGTACCTGTCTGTTCCCCTGCCGCTGACAGACAGACACAGACGGACACACACACACACTCTCTCTTGACTTCTGAGTGGGAAGCGGGAGTGTGCTTAGCCGAGGAAACACACCTCATCCTCCCAATGCCTCTCTCTCTCACACACACACAGTGGCATCATCAGTAGGTGTTTGCCCAGCATCTGTTATCTGAAATTGAGTTTATTGTGAAATAGGAAAGTAGCTGTGACTCCTAGACCAGACAGAGCTAAGTGAAAGACCGGACCCTGCAGCTTTAATCCATGTACTGAATTCCAAAATACGCTACACACGCACGCGCGTGCGCATCTGCACCCGGACACACACACACACACACGTGCACACAGAATACACACGTTAGATCGTTCCCGTAAATGCTCTTTTCACTTCCCTCTGATGTTTCTGAGGACAGAGAACACAAGGAATCGAGGGAAGAATTGAGAATC
Source organism: Salvelinus sp. IW2-2015 (assembly GCF_002910315.2). Lineage (NCBI taxonomy): Eukaryota > Metazoa > Chordata > Actinopteri > Salmoniformes > Salmonidae > Salvelinus > Salvelinus sp. IW2-2015. The sequence continues at coordinate 1,146,377 of NC_036849.1, forward strand.
ACCCTATAGCTATTACTCCTACACACACAGAACACACAGGCACACACACTGCATACTCACTCACTAACACAACAATAGTAATGGGGAATACAGAAGAATAAATCTGAGGGACTGACTGAACGGCGCTCTCGCTCATAAACACACACACACTGGAGGAATAATGGGCTAGGTGCAGGCAGTATTTCACCCTACCAAACAGATCTATGCTCACACACACACACACACACACACACACACACAAGGCGCTCTGTATTTGTGTGACTGAGGTTGTAATGCGCGTTGTAAATCTACCAATAAGTAGATGGCGTGCATATAAATCGTCCAGTAAGGAGACTGTGTGCATATAAATCTACCAATGCGTAGTTGGTATGCGTGAGCCAGGAAGTGTTTAGTCCGAGCGTGGTTTAGTGTGTCGGGCCAGACTCGTATCTCAGGTTTGAGGGATGGGGAGTAACACCAAAGTACGCATCTAGCACAGATAAGACATCGGCCCAGACGATTGATAGCACCAAATGTTGTTTATTTTGATTTCCGTTAACTGTTACAAGGCTTACATGATTCCGCTATACTCTTGTCAGGATTATAATGTTACGTATATACACACACACGCACACACACACACACACTGGATGAACTCACATGGGCAGAGGGGCTGATAGATCTGTTTTATTTGGATCCCAGTAAGTTCTCATTTGGTCTACTTTAGCATCTTCCGTCACTTGGCTCTCTTTGTTGTTGACACGCCTCTCGCCAGGATTAAAACAGTTTAGTGTTAGGAGTGAAGGTTAGCTAGAGGGTAGAAGAAGGATGAGGGGGTGACGGGGTTCAGTCTTTCATTTCTGATGGCCAACTTTCCTTCCATTTTCTGTGTGCATTTATATAATCTGGACTATTCTGCTGTTGTTTCTGGAACCTGCGAGAGTCCCACACACCAGCGCAGTAGGAATTGAAGCCACTTAATTTAGGCCCTAAGCCTTCCACCCCTCCTCCTTTCCTCCTCCTTTTAAGGGGCTTATGGGATAAATAAAGTCAAATAAACGCCGCTTTGACATGTTTCCCGAGCTCCCTCTCTAAGTCATATAGTTGATAGACAGCTATTAGCATGGCGGGTTGTTGAAGAGGAGGAAAATGGCCAGCTGGAATAGAATCTGCAGCCAGTCATAGTGCAAAACCTCAATGCCACCCTATAATCCCTCAGTGCACTTTTGACCAGAACCCTAAGTGGAGGAATGAAAGATGAAAAAGAAGGATGGGTACAGTCTCTGAAAGGAAGGTAATAAATACTTGTTTTGCAGTGCTGCAATTTCCTGACAAAATGCACAGTGCCTTCAGAAAGTATTCACACCCCTTGACTTTATTCGCATTTTGTTGTTACCGCCCACATTTTCTTAGAGATTTTGTCACTCCTACACAAAATACCCTGTTGTTACCGCCCACATTTTCTTTGAGATGTTGTCACTCCTACACAAAATACCCTGTAATGTCAAAGTGGAATTATGTTTTCAATTGTTTTTATTTTATTATTATTCAAATTAATTCTGTAAAAAAATTATGAAAAGCTGAAATGTCTTGAGTCAATATTCAACCCCTTTGTTATGGCACAGCTAAATCATTTCAGGAGTACAAATTTGCTTAAGTCACATAAGTTGCATGGACTCCGTTGTCACATCTCTAAAAAATGATGTATTTGGGTGTTCTTGGAACTATTGTTCAGGTTTTTCCTTTGCCCCTGCAACTTCAGAAAGAGCGTGAGGAAGTCTATTGCTGGTGGGGTAAGATTCTCAAAACCAAGTGAAATTGCAAAAAAAAAGTGTCTAACATGCCATTTACAGTGCCTTCAGAAAGTATTCACACCCCATTTATTTTTCCAAATTTTGTTGTTACAGGCTGAATTTGAAATTGATTAAATTTAGATTTTGTGTAACTGTCCTACACACAATACCCCATCATTTCATGGTTTGTAGGTACAGTATGCTCTTCTCTGTCTCAGCTCTCTCTCTCTCTCCCCATCCCGTTCTCTTTCTCGGTTTCTCTTTTTTTAAATATCAAAATACTGTATCACTTAAAGATGACTGATTTACTGTAGCAGGTTTGTCTTACGGTAGCAGGATCAGAGTTCCTCTTCTAACAGGGGGAGAGGGAGGGAGAGAGGGGGAGAGGGAGGGAGAGAGGGGGAGAGGGAGGGAGAGAGGAGGGAGAGAGGAGGGAGAGGGGGGGATAGGCATAGGGAGAAGGATGAAGGCATAGGGAGAAGGATGAAGGCATAGGGAGAAGGAATGAAGGCAATAAGGGAGAAGGATGAAGGGATAGGGAGAAGGAATGAAGGGATAGGGAGAAGGATGAGGGATAGGGAGAAGGGAGAAGGAGATAGGGAGAAGGGGAAGAAAGGATGAAAGGATAGGCATAGGTAGAAGGATGAAAGGATAGGCATAGGGAGAAGGATGAAAGGATAGGCATAGGGAGAAGGAGAAGGATGAAAGGATAGGCATAGGGAGAAGGAGAAGGAGAAGGATGAAGGGATAGGGAGAAGGATGAAGGGATAGGGAGAAGGATGAAGGGATAGGGAGAAGGGAGAAGGGATAGGGAGAAGGGAGAAGGGATAGGGAGAAGGATGAAAGGATAGGCATAGGGAGAAGGATGAAAGGATAGGCATAGGGAGAAGGATGAAAGGATAGGCATAGGGAGAAGGATGAAAGGATAGGCATAGGGAGAAGGAGAAGGATGAAAGGATAGGCATCGGGAGAAGGATGAAGGGGTAGAGGTATTTTATTAGCATCGCTAATAGCTGTTGTGATAGAAGCAGCTACTTTTCCTGGGGTCCACACAAAACATGAACCATTAAATAATCCTGAACATTAATAAACAAGAACAGCTCAAGGACAGAACTACATCAATTTAAAACGTCACATAGCCTACATGTCAGTACATACACACAAAACCTAGCCATGAGGTCAAAGGAATTGTCCGCAGAGCTCCGAGAAAGGATTGTGTCAAGGCACAGCTCTGGGAAAGGGACCAAAAACCTTCTGCAGCATTGAAGGTCCCCAAGAACACAGTGGTCATTATTCTTAAATGGAAGACGTTTTGAACCACCAAGACTCTTCCTAGAGTTGGCCACCTGGCCAAACTGAGTAATTGGGGGAGAAGGGCCTTGGTCAGGGAGGTGACCAAGAACCCGATGGTCACTCTGACAGAGCTCCAGAGTTCCTCTGTGGAGATGGGAGAACCTTCCAGAAGGACCACCATCTATGCAGCACTCCACCAACCAGGCCTTTATGGCAGAGTGGCCAGACGGAAGCCACTCCTCTGTAAAAGGCACATGACAGCCTGCTTGGAGTTTGCCAAAAGGCACCTAAAGGACTCTCCGATAATGAGAAACCAAGATTAAACTCTTTGGCCTGAATGCCAAGCGTTATGTCTGGAGGGAAAGATGAACAGAGCAAAGTACAGAGATCCTTGATGAAATCCTGCTCCAGAGGGCTCAGGACCTCAGACTGGGGTTGAAGATTCACCTTCCAACAGGATAACAACCCTAAACACACAGCCAAGACAACGCTGGAGTGGCTTCGGGAAAAGTCTCTGAATGTCTTTGAGTGGTCCAGCCAAAGCCCGGACTTGAACACGATCGAACATCTCTGGAGAGACCTGCAAATATCTGTGCAGCATCGCGCCCCATCCAATCTGACAGAGCTTGAGAAGATCTAGAATCAAATAAAATTTTATTGGTCACATACGCATGGTTAGGAGATGTTAATGCGAGTGTAGCGAAATGCTTTTGCTTCTAGGTCCGACCGTGCAGTAATATCTAAAAGTAATCTAACAAATTCACAACTACCTTATACACACAAATACACACATGTAAAAGGATGAATAAGAATTTGTACATATAAATATATAGATAAGCGATGGCCGTGCGGCATAGGCAAGATGCAGTAGATGGTATAGAAAACAGTAAATACATATGCGATGAGTAATGTAGGATATGTATTATATAAAGTGCCGTTATTTAAAATGACTAGTGATACCTGTATTAAATGTATTAAAGTGGCCAGAGATTTGAGTCTGTATGTTGGAGCAACCACTCTGTTAGTGATGGCTGTTTAACAGTCTGATGGCCTTGAGATTGAAGCTGTTTTTCAGTCTCTCGGTCCCAGCTTTGATGCACCTGTACTGACCTCGCCTTCTGGATGATAGTGGGGTGAACAGGCAGTGGCTCGGGTGGTTGTTGTCCTTGATGATCTTTTTGGCCTTCCTGTGATATCGAGTGGTGTAGGTGTCCTGGAGGGCAGGTAGTTTTCTCCCAGTGATGTGTTGTTTAGACCTCACCACCCTCTGGAGAGCCTTGCGGTTGTGGGCGGAGAAGTTGCCATACCAGGCGGTGATACAGCCCGACAGGATGCTCTCGATTTGTGCATCTGTAAAAGTTTGTGAGTGTTTTAGGTGACAAGCCTAGATGGCCAGATCTGCAGAGAAGAATGGGACGCTAGTAGCGTCATACCCAAGAAGACTCGAGGCAGAGAAGAATGGGACGCTAGTAGCGTCATACCCAAGAAGACTCGAGGCTGTAATCGCTGCCAAAGGTGCTTCATCAAAGTACTGAGTAAAGGGTCTGAATACTTATGTAAATGTGATATTTAATTTGTTAGTCTTTCCCAGCGGCAGGTCATTGGTAAAAAGAGTAGAGGACCAGCAGAGCTACCCTGCGGTACACCACATTTTACATGTTTGACATTAGAGAAGCTTCCATTAAAGAAAACCCTCTGTGTTATATTAGATAGATAGATAGATAGATAGATAGATAGATAGATAGATAGATAGATAGATAGATAGATAGATAGATAGATAGATAGATAGATAGATAGATAGATATCTCTGAGTCCACAATATGGCAGAGGTTGAAAAGCCATAACCTGTTGTTGAAAAAAACATATGTTGTATGATCAATACTATCTAAGGCTGCACTGAAATCTAACAGCACAGTTCCCACAATAATCTTTGTTTCAATTCTTTAAACCAATCATCAGTCATTTGTGTAAGTGCAGTACATGTTGGGTGCCCCTCTCTATAAGCATTCTGAAAGTCTGTTAATTTGTTTACCGAGAAATCGCATTGTATGCACTCACCCAAACACTACGGTCTAAATATTTTGTCAGGTATATTTAGTTCTTTTTTTTCCCTTAAAAGGCGAGATAAGTGTAGCTGGTTCAGACAAAATGTTCTCTACTTCTGTCTGGCATACTGAACTACTGATGACCAGAGACCAGACTGGCTGCTTTGATCCTGGAATTAGTCTACATATTAGTCTACAGTCTACAGACCAGACACTCTGTCTACCCTTCCTTTCCTTTAACACTATCCCTCTCCCTCCATCCCTCTCCTTCGACCTGGAGGGAAGCCAAAGTAATTCCGCTACCCAGAATGGCAGAGCACCCATTACTGGTTTTAACAGCCGACTAATCAGCTTGCTACCGACTCTTAGCAAACATTGGGTAAAAAGGTGTGTGACTACATGCGCCTGTGTGTGTTTTTAGAAGTAAGTCAGTACCATTTCTAGAAGTGTTAACGGTGTGTCTGTGTTGCAGTTACAGAGACGGGGAGACTGTATTAAATGAGTCAGCAGAACGACTCCAACCAGCCAGTCAGTCTGTGATCTCTCTAAGCTCTATCAACAAACACACATCCTCTTGGACGCACGCTGACTGACTGTTCATACTGACTCTGACTCTGAGAGACAGAGAGGCTGGACCAAGGAGACAGAGAGAAGGGGGTGAGGGAGGGAGGAATCGCAGCTGACTTCACACTTTAGAGAGAGAGATATCTTGTTAAAATCAAAACAAATGTATTTATATAGCCCTTCTTACATCAGCTGATATCTCAAAGTGCTGTACAGAAACCCAGCCTAAAACCCCAAACAGCAAGCAATGCAGGTGTAGAAGCACGGTGGCTAGGAAAAACTCCCTAGAAAGGCCAAAACCTAGGAAGAAACCTAGAGAGGAACCAGGCTGAGGGGTGGCCAGTCCTCTTCTGGCTGTATTGGGTGGAGATTATAACAGAACATGGCCAAGATGTTCAAATGTTCATAAATGACCAGCATGGTCAAATAATAGTAATCACAGTGGTTGTCGAGGGTGCAACAGGTCAGCACCTCAGGAGTAAATGTCAGTTGGCTTTTCATAGCCGATAATTCAGAGTATCTCTACCGCTCCTGCTGTCTCTAGAGAGTTGAAACCAGCAGGTCTGGGACAGGTAGCACGTCCGGTGAACAGGTCAGGTTTCCATAGCCGCAGGCAGAACAGTTGAAACTGGAGCAGCAGCACGGCCAGATGGACTGGGGCATGGTCCTAGGGTTCAGGTTCTCCAAGAGGGAGAAATAAAGAAAGAGAGAAAGAGGGAATTAGAGAGAGCATACTTAAATTCACACAGGACACCGGATAGGACAGGAGAAATACTCCAGATATAACAGACTAACCCTAGCCCCCCGACACATAAACTACTGCATCATAAATACTGGCGGCTGAGACAGGAGGGGTCAGGAGACACTGTGGCCCCATCCGATGATACCCCCGGACAGGGCCAAACACGCAGGATATAACCCCACCCACTTTGCCAAAGCACAGCCCCCACACCACTAGAGGGATATCTTCAACCACCAACTTACCATCCTGAGACAAGGCCGAGTATAGCCCACAAAGATCTCCGCCACGGCACAACCCAAGGGGGGGGGGGGCGCCAACCCAGACAGGAAGACCACATCAGTGACTCAACCCACTCAAGTGAGTTGAGTCACTGACGTGGTCTTCCTGTCTGGGTTGTTTTACCTCTTCAATTGCATCTCCTGATCAATGTCTGACAAATTATCAATCCGTTGTTTTAAACAAGAATTTATGTGCTTTGAGTATTGTTCATTTTATTTTCTGTTAATTCTCATGTCTGTGTGCATCTCTCTCTCAGGACGTGGAGATCAGGTCGAACGCAGCTCTCTACCTCCCCCAGATCAGTGACCTGCTGAACCGCGTGCCCCGTCAGATGCTGCTGCTACTGAAGACCAACGATCTTCTCCGAGGCATTGAGACCACCCTGCAGACCAGAGCCGCCTCCTCCTCCTTCATCAACATGTCCCGATGCTGCACCCGGGCTGTAGCCAGGTAGACCCTGACCTCTAACCCCTAACCCTAATCCTGCAGACCAGAGCCTGCTCCTCCATCATCATGTCCCGATGCTGCACCAGGGCTGTAGCCAGGTAGACCCTGACCTCTAACCCCTAACCCTAATCCTGCAGACCAGCGCCTGCTCCTCCATCATCATGTCCCGATGCTGCACCAGGGATGTAGACAGGTAGACCCTGACCTCTAACCCTGGAGACCAGAGATTAAGCCTTCTCCTTTATCAACATGTCCTGATCAAATCAAAGTGAATTTGTCACGTGGTCCGAATACAACAGGTGTAGACCTTACAGTGAAATGCTTACTTACAAGCCCTAACCAACAGTGCAATTTTTAAGGAAAAAATAGGTATTAGGTAAACAACAGATAAGTAAAGAAACAAAAATGACAGTGAAAATAACAGTAGCGAGGCTATATACAGAGTCAATGTGCGGGGACACTGGTTAGTGGGGCTAATTGAGGTAATATGTACATGTAGGTATAGTTAAAGTGACTATGCATAGATGATAAACAGAGAGTAGCAGCAGTGTAAAAGAGGGGGCTGGCAGGTGTGGGGGGACACATTGCAAATAGTCCGGGTAGCCAATGTACAGGTGCACCGGTTAGTGGGGCTAATTGAGGTGGTATGTACATGAATGTGTAGTTAAAGTGACTATGCATAGATGATAAACAGAGAGTAGCAGCAGTGTAAAAGGGGGGTTGGCAGGGGTGAGGGGGGGAGTGGCGGGACACAATGCAAATAGTCCAGGTAGCCATTTGATTACATGTTCAGGAGTCTTATGGCTTAGAGGTTAAAGCTGTTGAGAAGCCTTTTGGTCCTAGACTTGGCGCTCCAGTACCGCTTTCCATGCAGTAGCAGAGAGGACAGTCAATGACTGGGGTGGCTGGGGTCTTTGACAATTGTTAGGGCCTTCCTTTGACACTGCCAGATATAGAGGTCCTGGATGGCAGGCAGCTTAGCCCCAGTGATGTACTGGGCCTTACGCACTGCCCTCTGTAGTGCCTTGAGGCCGAGCAATTGCAGTGACGCAACCTGTCAGGACGCTCTCGATGTTGCAGCTGTAGAACCTTTTGAGGATCTGAGGACTCATGCCATGCTGCACCAGGGATGTTGTCAGGTAGACCCTGACCTCTAACCCCTAACCCTGGAGACCAGAGATGAATCCTTCTCCTTCATCAACATGTCCTGATACTGCACCAGGGATGTTGCCAGGTAGACCCTGACCTCTAACCCCTAACGCTGGAGACCAGAGCTCCGTCCTTCTCCTTCATCAACATGTCCTGATGCTGCACCAGGGATGTTGCCAGGTAGACCCTGACCTCTAACCCCTAACGCTGGAGACCAGAGCTCCGTCCTTCTCCTTTATCAACATGTCCTGATGCTGCACCAGGGATGTAGCCAGGGAGACCCTGACCTCTAACCTCTAACCCCTAACCCCGGAGACCAGAGATGAATCCTTCTCCTTCATCAACATGTCCTGATGCTGCACCAGGGATGTTGCCAGGTAGACCCTGACCTCTAACCCHTAACGCTGGAGACCAGAGCTCCGTCCTTCTCCTTTATCAACATGTCCTGATGCTGCACCAGGGATGTAGCCAGGGAGACCCTGACCTCTAACCCCTGAAATCTAACCCCTAGCCCTGCAGACCAGAGGGTTCCAGTCACTCTGTGACAGTCCTGCTGCTCTGTATCAGTCCACCACACGCACCACTGATCTATGTGCATCCCCTTAGACAAGCAACACACACATTTGTATCACATCAGTTTCAGTAATCATTATTTAAGCTTTAGGAAAATGTCAACATTTCTTACTTGCGGTCCTTCCCCCTCCTCACTCTCTTCCTTCCTCCCTCCCCTCTCCTCTCTGTATGCCTGTGTGTGTAATTGGCTGGCTGAATGCTGTGATTATATTGTACTTTCAGTGGCAGTCAGCAGTGGCCATATTGATTCAGTCTTACCATTGTAATGAACAACTCCATGATTGTCTCTGAGAAAAATCATTAGGACAGAGAGGAGGGGAGGGTGCTGGACGCCTCCGGGGGAAAAAAGGGGATGAGAGGGGTGGAGGAGAGGAGATGAAGTATGAGAAGGGTGGAAAGGAGGAGCAAGGAGAGTGAGAAAAAAAAAAGGGAGGAGGGGAGGATAGATGAGGAAGAGAGAGGTGCAATGGAGAAGAGGGGGAGGCAGTGAGACGTGAAATTCAGTGTTTTGCTCCAGCAGCTCTCTATTAAAACTAAGCAGTAGTAGAACACAGAATGCAGATCTACGGGGAATTAGATGGGGAATATTGGGCTTAATTGCGCTTGCCTGGCTCAAAAATAGTGGCGAAAGTGCAAACCCTGCCCATTTGCCCTTGCCCTCCAGGCAGATTCAATCGGACGCTCCAAGTATTTGAAAGAAAACGAATATAACGAGAGAGAGAGAGACACTTTGCGATGGCTTTCCCTGTGCTGTGTAATTGGTTGGGAGAGGAGGAACGATGACTTAGACAAGATGTCCCTTCAACTCCTTCCTCAAGGAGAACACATTGTCCTACCACAGGGCAGGCCACACATGTACACACACCAGAGAGAGCTGTCTGGTACAGCGGAGTCAATGTCTCCCCAGTCTGTGCTGTGACAACACTACAGTGTGGTGGAGGATGATCCTTCTAAAACATTCAGTAGTCAGTCATGTTATAATCTCACCGTGGTGTTATGCAATGACTAACGCAGCACTGGGATTCCTGGTCCCAGTATTCCCACCTGAGTCCCAGTATTCCACTGTTATACTGTACTGCACTGTTTCATCATATTTCTTCTGTTTTTATAGGGGGTAGATCAGCTTTAATATTGCAGATACATTGTAGATTCCATCATTGTAATTGTCTGCATCACTTCCAATCCCCCATATATATATTTTTGCAAATATACAGTTGAAGTTGGAAGTTTACATACACCTTAGCCAAATACATTTAAACTCAGTTTTTCACAATTACTGACATTCCGAGTAAAAATTATTTGTTTTAGGTCAATTAGGATCACCACTTTATTTTAAGCTTCTTATGGCTGCAATCCCGTTAACGGGATCGATATGACAACAGCCAGTGAAAGTGCAGGGCGCCAAATTCAAACAACAGAAATCTCATAATTAAAATTCCTCAAACATACATGTATCTTATACCATTTTAAAGGTAATCTTGTTGTTAATCCCTCAAGTGTCCGATTTCAAATAGTCTTTTCAGCGAAAGCACCACAAACGATTATGTTAGGTCACTACCAATTTACAGAAAAATTGGTAGTGAAAAATTACAGAAAAATTACAAAAACACCGCGGCCTCCCGCTCCTTCTATTTTGGTTAGAGACAGTTTGCGCTGTTCTGTGAAGGGAGTAGTACACAGCGTTGTACATTAACAATGTCTACACTGTATTTCTGATCAATTTGATCTTATTTTAATGGACACAAAATGTGCTTTTCTTAACAAGGACATTTCTAAGTGACCCCAAACTTTTGAACGGTAGTGTATATACATATCTTTTTTTGAAATATATTTTCCTTTATTATTATTTTCCTTTATTACTTTCTAACCCTACCAATTGGAATAAACTAGTGAACAACAACGCGTAGACCTCTACTTCCAGCTTATACATACTATTTACATTTTATGGACAAAGTCTAGTTTACTATAGTTCTATTTTGTTTGATTTTACTCCTGTCCTTCCTCCACCTCCAACCTCTCCCATCCATCCAGTTCTATTTGCCTTATCTTTAAAACTGTGGTCTTTCACAAATGTTCTTAACCCATATACGTTTTACGGACACAGTATGTTTTACACTAGTTATCTTGTTATTATTTGTTGCTAGTAGTCCCAACCTTCAGCTCCATTCAACCCCTCCCAGCTTTCTCAACACCATCCATATTGGATTTTGTACTCTTTCTTTCTGTCCCCATCCATCCCTCCCTCTCTCTTTCTAATTTTCTCTCTTTCGCTCTCTCCCTCTCTCTCGCTCTCTCTCCACCGCTCTTCCCCCCCCCCTCTCTCTCTCTCTTTCCCCCTCTCTCTATCTCTCCCCCTTTCTTCATCTCCCCCATAATTTGCTGGTTCCTAAGATTACATCACACCTTGTTTCCTGTCAGGCACAAGCGGAGCAAAGCACAGTCGAGGGCACGCCGTCTCCAGATCACCATGTCGGAGTCTCTGACCCTTTGGCAAATCAGCCTGTACGAACTGTTCCTGTGGGTCAAGGGCTCAACGCTAGGAGGCTGGGTCGGCTCACTGCTCAGCTGTCTACACTACACACACTGATCAGAGAAGAGAGGCAACGCCACAGACACGCATGAAGACACACACACACTTACAGACAGACACATACACACTTATGGGCGTACGCATGCACACACACTTAGTGTACACACACATACCCTCACACTACGGCGTACACAAATAGGGCCTTTGGGACGCAGAGTCATGAAGACACACCAACAAAACTTGACACAAATGCATACGCACAAACACACACACAGTTGACACACACACACACACACGCACAGTCAGGCAATCCGCTCCAAACGCACGGAGACAGTATAACCACTGTGTAAACTGATGGATAGACAGAGGTTGGTATCAATAGAAGAGACAGACAGAAAAGAAAGTAGAAAAGAAAATGACTGGGTCAATTGTTTGGTACTGCTCTGCTAGTCCATTGGATGAAGAGGGAAGTTCAGGAGCAGTTTGTGCTCAGCCATGACTATCCTACGGAGTGCTGTAAGTGATTGTTGTGAATACATGTACTGTCAAATAATATCAGTTATATTTTTTTTAAACAAAGTGCCCGCTGAATGTATACTGAGCAAAAATATAAACGCAACATGCAACAATTTCAAAGCTTTTACTGAGTTACAGTTCATATAAGGAAATCGGTCAATTGAAATTAATTCATTAGACCCTCATCTATGGATTTCACAAGACTAGGCAGTGGTGCAGCCATGGGTGAGCCAGGCCCTGCTAATCAGAATTAGTTTTTCCCCACAAAAGGGCATTTATTATTGGCACGTTGAGTTCACATTAGGTGACAACTCAATCAATTGCAGATCAAAATGAGATGTTGAACTGACATCTGTGCCCAGTGAAATATGGTCAAAGCCACTCACTGTACATAAATGGCAACAGCAGTTTGTATTTATTCATGTTACCTCACTACTGTATGTACTGTAAACGTGCAGTGGTGCAGAATGAAGTGTCATATTTCTGTTCAGAAATGGATGGGACTGTTTTCCACATTACATTCCCCTGCTTTTCTCTCTGTTTATCTCCTCTTCCCACCTGATTCTGCAACAGTTCCGCTCTCCCTCTTTCTCCACCTCACTCTGTCTCCTACCCCTCTCTCCCTCTTCTATCTCTCTCTAATCTCCTCAGAACATCTTGCTGTTACTGTCCAGCTTTTTGTAACCACTGGTTTCTGTAGCATATTATTTTATTAACTGTAATTGAATTTGACCTTTAACCATTGTCAGCATACAGTTCCAAGACTGTATGTTTGGCATTGGTATTGCTATCATTTTATGATGTGGATTTAAATTGAAAATAAGTGATACAATTTTGTATCACATTACATTTGTTTTTGTCATCTTTGAATATGTTTTAGTTTGTTGATTTTTCTGTGAATTCTTTTATTTATCCTATTTGTTGTTGGAGGTGTGGAGGAGGGAGGAGTTATTGTTCACTCATAATGAGTTTGCATGAGGAATGGAAATAAATGGAAATAATCCCAATTGAACACACACACTGCTCTCTCTGTTTAGCTTCATTGTCTCTTCTGGAATGCATTGTATATTTTTTTTGGGGGGGGGTTCTTGTCATTAAAAACACCAACTAAACAATTTGGACATTGTTGTGGGGGGGGGTTAGCAGAGTTATGTGGTAAAAAGTGAGGTAGTGAGAAAGATGGCGTGAGAGGAACAGATTGTGTAAAAGTTCGCTTTATTTTTATTTACTAAATCTGTATTTTGTACAGCAACTCTGAGTTAATACATATTATAATCACCTTACAACTGTGAGTCTTTCTGGGTAAGTCTCTAAGAGCTTTGTACACCTGGATTGTACCATATTTGCTCATTATTCTTGAAAAAATTCTTACATTTCTGTCAAATTGATTGTTGATCATTGTTAAAAAGCAATTTTCAAGTCTTTCCATAGATTTTCAAGCCGATTTACGTCAAAACTGTAACCAGGCAACTCAGGAACATTCAAAGTCATCTTGGTAAGCAACTCCAGTGTATATTTGGTCTTGTGTTTTAGGTTGTTTTCCTGCTGAAAGGTGAATTTGCCTCTGTGTCTGTTGGAAAGGAGACTGAACTAGGATTTTGCCTGTGCTTAGCTTTATTCCGTTTCTTTTTATCCTAAAAAACTCCCTAATTCTTGCTGATGACAAGCATACCCATAACATGATGCAGCCAACACCATGCATGAAAATATTACGCTTGGTACTCAGTGATATGTTGAGTTGAATTTGCCCCAAACATAACACTTTGTATTCAGGACATAAAGTTAATTTATTTGCCACATTTTTTGCAGTTTTACTTTAGTGCCTTATTGCATGCAAACAGGATGCATGTTTTCAAGTATTTTTATTCTGCTTCCTTTTCACTCTGTCATTTAGGTTAGTATTGTGGAATAACTACAATGTTGTTGATCCATCTTCAGTTTTCTCCTATCACAGTCTAACTGTTTTAAAGTCACTGTTGTCCTCATGGTGAAATCCCTGAGTTATTTCCTCTCTGGCAACTGAGTTAGGAAGGATGCCTGTATCTTTGTAGTGACTACGTGTATTGCTACACTATCCAAAGTGTTATTAATAACTTTACCATGCTCAAAGGGATATTCAATGTCTGCTTTTAAAATTGTTACCCATCTACCAATAGGTGCACTTCTTTGCAAGGCATTGGAAAAGCTCCCTTGTCTTTGTGGTTGAATCTGGGTTTGAAATTAATGTAGGAGAATATAACGCATTAGATCTGGTAAAAGAGCCTGAGACGGCAATGGGGTCAAACTGTAGAACCCAGTTCCTACATTTTAATATAAAAATAGATTTTATCAAACAAAACTATGCTACATTTTATCTCTGGGACCCTCAGGATGATAAATCAGAGCAAGATTACTGAATGTAAGTTCATTATTTACCTTCAGAGGTGAATGTATCAAACCAGTTACCATGGTAAATGTTTTGTTGTTGTGCAATATCCTCAAACCATAGCCTGGTATTTTTTCTATAATAGCTACTGTAAATTGGACACTGCAGTTAGATTCACAAGAATTTAAGCTTTCTGCCCATATAAGACATGTCTATGTCCCGGAAAGTTGGCTGTTGTATACAATGTTTTCTAGTCACATTTATTGCATATTGAGCAACAACCGTCCCGGTTTAGTGACACCGATCCTGTAGAGGTTTTAAACACTATTATTGCACACTGTCCATGCAACTTAATATGTGACATTATTACTCCTGAACTTATTTAAGCTTGCTATAACAAAGGGTTTGGATATTTGTTTACTCAAGACATTTCAGCTTTTAATTTTTAATTAATTTGAGAGAAAAAAATCAAAAAACATATGAAATGATGGATTATTGTGTCCAGGACAGTGGCAAAAAATCCAAATGTTATCAATTTTAAATTCAGGATATAACACAACAACATTTTTTTTAAATCACGGGGTGTGAATACTTTCTGAATGCACTGTAAATGGCATGTTATAGTCACCAAAAACTATTTTTTTTTGCGATTTCACTTGGTTTTGAGAACCTTAACCCACCAGCAATTGACTTCCTCATGCTCGTTCTGCAATTGCAGGGACACAGAAGAAACCTGAACCAAAGGCTCCAAGAAACCCCAAATACATCATTTATTTAGAGATGTGACAAATGTAAAATTGTCTTAACATTTCGACTGTAATTTTCTGATTTGTTGAAACGATTGAATTAAATCATGTAAGTTCACAATGCAGAGAATGTTCTTGCAGTTCCATCACCTTACTGTTGATCTCCACCCAATCAGCAACGATGGTAGTTAATGCCATAGGTTCTCTGCTGTGAGCTTCTCCTCCATGTTCAGTGGTCAGTTCATGGGACTTCATGTCCCACTTCTCATCAATTGTGGCGGCAGGTAGCCTGGTGGTTAGAGCGTTGGGCCAGTAACCGAAAGGTTGCTCGATCGAATCCCCGAGCTGACAAGGTAAAAATCTGTCGTTCTGCCCCTGAACAAGGCAGTTAACCCACTGTTCCTAGGCCGCCATTGTAAATAAGAATTTGTTCTTAACTGACTTGCCTAGTTAAATAAAGGTTAAATATAAATAAATACATGTGATGGTGTGTTGCAGTGATGTTTGACAGCATGTTCATAGACGTCCATCAATCTGCTACGCCATGTATGGTGTTTGAGAGTTCGCGCCTTGTACCTGCAGAGCAATCATTGTACAATTTCCCCATCCAGGCAGTCAGTTTTTTGACATGGCATCTTGTAGTCTGGTTCTAGGTATGCCATATGGGTGTTGAAGCAGACTCGTCTGGTTCTAGGTATGCCATATGGGTGTTGAAGCAGACTCGTCTGGTTCTAGGTATGCCATCAGGGCATTGAAGCCGACCCTCCATTTCTGTAACCAGCGCTGTGATTTTTCTCTCTCTGTCCCTTATCACACTTCTTTCGTGTGAAGAGCCTGTCTGCCTGTTGGGGGCCTGCACTGCTGTCAGCAACGGTTTAGGTCTCACGGTGCCGCCCTTTAAGCATTGCAACTGTAATTCCTCGCAATGTTTGCGTTTCACCACCTTCTCATTTAACTTAAAGTATTTCCCTACAGGACTTCGCTGCTGTCGCTTCCCTGTCTCACTCTCTGCCCTATATATTGTATAGCCAATGTGACTTCCTTTAGCTTTGGCCTGCGAACACACACAGTCCTGACTAATCCTTTGTGTTCATTGCTGTCCTTTCCTGCCAGACTAACTTATCACTCCAACAGGTGGGCTCTGTGCATAGGACTTCCGTGTGTGTGTGTTGTCACTGTGACTATGGCCACCATGGCTGAAATGGAACTGCTGAGTCCCATGTCACACTCATTTACAGCATCAAGTCCTGTGGCAACCAATCTCTGCTAACACACACACTCCCAGCAAGAGTCAAGGGTGCTTATTAACTTTGCTGTGTGGATTACATCCACACAAATTGCATAATTGACAAATTTAGCACTTGCAGAAATTGATAATATTATCCTGTTCTTGGAAGGCAGGGTTATGATGGAGTTAATGAGATTCTATGTCTGGTGATTTTCAACGCCAAGTCAGGTGAGTTGGAATTCGTCGTGGTTATGTTTGTATACATCGTGCAGGATTTATGCCCTACAGCCACTTGAGGGGTTAGTGAAAACGTTGATGGCTGGAATATGAAAAAGTATCATCAAACGTTCCTCTATTGCTCGTCCATGACGTCTCATCGGCCCAACTCCAAGTTTGCAGTTGTCTAAAAAAACACATTTAGCAGTTTATTTTTTTTTATTTTATTTTTTTTACCTGTTAGTGAGTGTAATTTACTGTATTCATACTTGAGATATTTAACCATTTGTACATTGTTACAACATTGTATATATATAATATAACATTTGTAATGTCTTTATTGTTTTGAAACTTCTGTATGTGTAATGTTTACTGTTAATTTGTATTGTTTATTTCACTTCTGTATAATATCTACCTCACTTGCTTTGGCAATGTTAACACATGTTTCCCATGCCAATAAAGCCCCTTGAATTGAATTGAATTGATATTGTTTTTTAACAGGAAAAGTAATGTAAAAAAATGCTGGAATGCGTCTTTAATTATATCTGCTCCATTGGATTTAGGTACTATCACAATTAGCTCAGTCATGTCAGAATTAGACTTCAAATTTCAAAGTGTTTACAGTTAAGTTTAGGCATTAACTTAGAATTTCTGATGTTAGGGTTAAGTTTAGGCGTTAACTCCGAAATCGTAAGGTAAGGCAGCCGCACACAAGCCTAAGATGACCATACGCAATGCCAAGCGTCAGCTGGAGTGGTTTAAAGCTCGCCGCCATCGGAACTGGAGCAGTGTAAACGCGTTCTCTGGAATGATGAATCACGCTTCACTATCTGGCAGTCCCACGTACTAATCTGGGTTTGGGGGATGCCAGGAGAACGCTACCTGCCCCAATGCATAGTGCAACTGTAAAGTTTGGTGGAGGAGGAATAATGGTCTGGGGCTGTTTTTCATGGTTCGGGCTAGGCCCCTTGGTTCCAGTGAAGGGAATCTTAACACTACAATATACAATGACATTCAAGACGATTCTGTGGTTCGAACTTTGTGGAAACAGTTTGGGGAAGGCCCTTTCCTATTTCAGCATGACAATGCCTCCATGCACAAAGCGAGGTCTATACAGAAATGGTTTGTCGAGATCGGTGTGGAAGAACTTGACTGGCCTGCACAGAGCCCTGACCTCAACCCCATAAAACACCTTTGGGATGATTTGGAACGCTGACTGCGAGCCAGGCCTAATCGCCCAACATCAGTTCCCAACCTCACTAATGCTCTTGTGGCTGAATGGAAGCAAGTCCCCGCAGCAATGTTCCAACATCTAGTGGAAAGTCTTCCCAGAAGAGTGGAGGCTGTTGTAGAAGAAAAGGGGGGACCAACTCCATATTAATGGCCATGATTTTGGAATGAGATGTTCAACAAGCAGGTGTCCACATACTTTTCGTCATGCAGTGTATGTTTTGACTGAAATTCACACCTTTC
The DNA here is from genome assembly GCF_002910315.2 of Salvelinus sp. IW2-2015. Classification (NCBI taxonomy): domain Eukaryota; kingdom Metazoa; phylum Chordata; class Actinopteri; order Salmoniformes; family Salmonidae; genus Salvelinus; species Salvelinus sp. IW2-2015. Next base: position 1,164,315 of record NC_036849.1, read on the forward strand.
ACAGTATTGACCTGTCTGTCACCCTTAGCCTTGATTTGATTAGCCTTCCCACCCAGTTTGTATGTCTCTCTCAGCCTGGGTGCTCTCTCCCTGGGTAGGAGCCGGCAGACAACCCCCTCATCCTGTCTCTTATACACATCTAGATGTTGATTGTGTGTGTGTGTGTGTGTGTGTGTGTGTGTGTGTGTCCAGCTTGTGTCTGGATGCCAGGAGAGAACCATCCATCTCTGTCACTGTGACCCGCCCAGTGCTGCCAACACTAATCTACCCAGTAATGGTGCCTTTCTCTCTGAGTTCCACTGTACAATTCTCTCGCCCTCTCAGAGCACCACTGTAAAAAATGTTTTTATTTCTCTCCTTTCTCCCCCTCTCTTCTCCGACTCCACTACCCCCTCTCTCGCGTTCTCTCTCCCTCCATCCCTTTCTCCCTCCCTTTCAATGTTGTTGTCCACTCTGCTCCCTAGCTATCATTGAAATCTGTTTACATGTCAGTGTGTCAGATGTCGACCTCGCCTCCTGATTGACTGATGGCCTCACTTCGCTGATTTCTGATAGTTACCTAGTTTTCTACCGGGGATTCAGATGACAAATGCATGTGATTTGTATCAGGAAGTGGTCCATTGTAATCACATAGAGCTACTGGTTGCATCCCAAAAGCACCCTATGCCTTATAAAGTGCACTACTTTGGACCAGGGCCCATATGTCTGGTCAAAAGTAGTGCACTATGTAGGGAATAGGGTGTCATTTGGGATGCACCCAATGAGTAGCTGGGATGATCTCTGATAAAGTGGAGGGAATTGGAGAACCTATTGCAGAGATTGCAGACCTCTGAGTCACTGAAGTCATCAATGACGTTTTATTTACATCTGGGGTGAAATGAAGCACGTTGAATCAATTGTCCAATATAGAAAAGGTTGTATTTCCTACGTTCTAGATCTAGAACGTGTTCTACGTTCTAGATCTATAGGCCTATATGTTCTCTTTCTATAGGAAAGCCATTATGTGACCCTTGACATTTTGAGGCTATCCAACCAGTAACAGTGGTTTAAGCCCCAGTCCCAGATTTAAGTGAAAAGGCAACCATGAAAGATGTCCTGTAATCTGCTAATGGAAAAGCACATTACGTTTAAGCTTCAATTTCATTCCTTCTGTACTGAGAAACATTAGAGACCACGCACACAAAAACAAACACATACACCTCCCCATACTCACAGCAGGCCCTGCTGCTGGAGGGTGGAAGTACTTTTCCCACTGTCTGCATGTTTGCAGTTGTTAAAGCCCAGACCAACATTATTTTGCTCAGATGGTGATCTTATGTCCATTTTGTCCTTATTTTCCCTTCTCCCTCCTCCTGTCATCTCTGCCCACCATTCCTCTGTCCTGTCCTGTAATCTCGGTGGAACAGAGAAACATACCCACCGGGCACACCACGTCATTTCAATGTGGAAATGTGTATACTTTTTGGTTGAAACGTTGATCAATGAGATTTCAACCTTTTATTCACCCACTCAAAAAGACAGCCAGAAGTTCGTTGAATTCCCAATGTGTTACCACTATGCTTTCAACCGTCTAAAAAGCACAACCAAATTCGATTGGGAAACAATGTCTGATTTTTGGTTTAGTTGTCATTTAAATGTGTTATCATTGCACTTTCAACCATATCAAAGCGCGACAAAGTTCAAATGGGAATACAATGTCGCAATCAAATGACCTGGGTTGTAGTTGAGATTACATTAAAAGTAAATATCGTGCAAGTGATTAATGTTGTTCGAGATTCAGCACAGATATTTGTATTGTAAAGATCCCCACAGTCCTGCGACCTTTGCATGCTATCTTGAACATGCTTTATATGATTACATAAGACTTACATTAACTTAAGAATTTGGCCATAGATGAGTAACCCAGTTTAAGGTTGAATAAAAACTGTTACATTAGTTTGTAAGAGGCTTAACTTTAGGCTACTTTAGTTGTCGCCAAGTTAACAGGCTATTTAATTTCTTGCAAAAGTGATTGAATTGTGTTTGGTTGTCAACGCAACCAAATATCAACATTTGTTAGGAGATGAACACTGAGTGTATAAAACATTAACATCTGCTTTTTCCATGATACTGACCAGGTGAAAGCTAGGATCCCTTATTGATGTCACTTGTTAAATCCACTTCAATCAGTGTAGATGAACGGGATGAAACAGGTTAAGGAAGGATTTTTAAGCCTTGTACGTGTGCCATTCAGAGGGTGAATGGGCAAGACAAAAAATGTAAGTTCCTTTGAACGGGGTATGGTAGTAGGTGCCAGGTGCACCGGTTTGTGTCAAGAACTGCAACATTGCAAGTGCAACACAATATTTGTAATGTTTTGTTCACTCAGTGTATATTTTCTGGCACTGATTTAGGCTGACTTTAATTCCAGTTTGTCTATAAATTAACAACTGATATGTTGGATTCACCTCTACATCTCAACCAAAAACCAAATCAACCAATCAAACTTTAAATGCGTTTTAATAGTTTTATTTGATCCTATCCTTTAACTTGGATGTTTTTGTTGAAATGTAGACGTGAATCCATCATTCATTATTAACTTGAAGATTCAATTTGACATCAACAAAAGCTTGAAACCCTAGGCCTGTACCCTATTCTTTGTTCAATCCTGGGTTTAATTGAAATGATAGCTGTTGATGTCTTTGCAATTGCTATATAGTATCATTGATGATGTGTATGACTTATAGAGTTTCACTTGCTCTGTTAAAACTACCCTTTGGAATGATTCATCTATTTAGTTCTTAAGAGATCGCTCAATAATTATTCTCACAATAGCACATTGGTAGTAGTCAGTGACAAACATCAAAGTTAAGCTGGGCTTGGTTTAAAACCCTGGATGGGAGAACAAAATGGATAGCTGTAGATAGATCAACTCTCCAGTAGGAGGTGCTTTCCGGCCTATAGTTTTTTTCTGAGAGTGGACATAACGTTGAAGATCTGCCGTTGGTTTCAAAGGTCCAAATTCAACATAGACACGGTTTGTCTATGATGAAAAGTGGTTACCATGATGACATAATTCTATGGTTGAAATGTCACCCTCAAAACAAGTTTACTGTCACGTTGATGACTTTTTGCAAATCCAATAGAATTTGTCACCTAAATTTCACGTCACAATACGTTGACAGATTACATTGAAACAACGTTGATTCAACCAGTTTGTGCCCAGTGGGTATCTTGTCCCTAATCATGATCTAATTAATAATATAACACTGAATATCAAAGCATTATAAAAGTGCAATCAAGCTGATTGGAGGCCCGAGGCCTCAATCCCTCATCTAATCTCATTCTGTGGTATTATAAGCAGCTTGTCAAGAAATATAATTTCAAACAGAATTGACTTATCACAGATTAGAGCGAGAAACACAATCAGGAAGAGAGTGGGTTTGCCTTCCTTCCCTACCTCTCTGTGTAGAGGGGGGGGGGGGGGGACTGCTGCCTGTCAATGTGCCTCGGTGACTTTCCTGTCTAAGCATGCGTGGAAGTGGAGGTTGGTTTAAGCAATTTCACAGCTGACAGTCTCTGTTTTTCATTGGGTCAGATACAGTGGTTGTATGAGGAAGTGTGTGTGTACGTGTGTCCCAGTAGCGTCACCACAGAGGTCTGACTAAACAATGACTAAAATGAATCATTCCATTTATCCTGCCAGAAATGACTACACAAAATGTATTTGATAAATACTCTGACAAAACCGTACATCGCTCTGCTGTATACTGTATGTACTAGGTGGTTCTGTGATACAGTTAAGCCATTTGACAGAGATATTACAAACCAAAACAACCGAACCGAAATCAAAGCAGCTACTAGCTGGCAGAAATGCAACACAAATCAGGGTGCTTGTACTGTGTTTCTGCATCAGTTGGAAGCGAGTTCATTTGATAGCATGAAATTACATTGGTATTAACAACATGGCTGCTTTGAGCCAGCAGCAGAACAGCATTTACTTCCTATAAGCACTTCTGGGCGTCAATACTGGCTGCTTTATCTCCAGGGAAACGTTTTCTTTTGCAAAATCCCAATCCTGACCCCCGACCTCACTCCTAACTTGAAAAATGATCCTAAATAAGAAACAAGTAGCTCATGTACTTGCTCATCAATTCTGTTGATGAAGCAAATGTTTTCCTCTGTAGCGTGGACATCTGGTGACTACTCTCCTATTCCCATCCATTGTACAGTGAGATGAGTTGAGGATGAGAGTGCTAAACCATATCTGCAAACGATTGAATCTGGATAATGAAAGAGAGTTTTTCCCGTAGCCTTAGAAACAGAGCGAGATGAGGGGTGTGTGTGTATGTGTGTGTTGTGTGTCTCTAAAACATAAACACAGGGATCTGGTACCTATGTTGGACCCCCCCAGGGCTCCAGAGACTTTTCAAATGGCCCTATGAGGAATGTGACCATTTTGAACTGGTACCTGCGCACTATTATTAGCTTCAATGTGTTCCTCTCCAACTTCTCCACGACAATATCATTCCCAGCTTCGTATTATCCAATAGATGTTGGGCATCTGCATGATCCTGCAATCTTTCCCTCCAGACAGTTAGTGGTATGGGTATTGACATAACCACAGAATGTCCACAGAGCACTTAGAATCTCATTATTGTACTCCTGCTGTGTAGTGCACACCATCAAATAGAATCAAAATGATGTATTTATGTTCTCTTCTCAAGTTCACATCCAGAGCAAAAGCAGTAGTGCCCCCCCCCCCCCCCCCCTCTCGCTCTCTCTCGTGGGTGGTGTCAGGATTCCCTTTACACGCCGCTGCTCCATATCTCCTACTTCCTCTCTAATCGATCATCAAAGTGGCTCGTTATCTGTGTTTAATGTAATTAGCATCCCCCGAGCTGGAAGCCACAGAGAAGCTAGCTAGAGTGTTGTGTCTCAATCGATTACAGATACAGTCTCTCCTTACCGGTGCTGGAAGCCACAGAGAGGCTAGCTAGGGGAAACAGCTGGAGTGTGTCTCAATAGTCTACAGAGACATCCTCTCACTCTCTCCTCTCCTTAATCTAAACTGGATTCTACAGGAACACAGCTGGGGTGTGCTCAATAGTCTAAAGATACATAGTTTCCTTGTCTCCTTCATTGGACCTGGAAGCTACAGAGGGGCTAGCTAGGGGATACAGGGGTGTTTCTCAATAGTCTACAGATACATCCTCCTCACTCTCCTCTACTTAATCTAACTGGATTCTACAGGAAAACAGCTGGGGTGTGTCTGTCTACAGATACAGTGCATTCGGAAAGTATTCAGACCCCTTGACTTTTTAAAATGTTACATTACAGCCTTATTCTAAAATTTATTAAAAAGCAAAAACAGGTTTTAGAAATTTTTGCAAATGTATAAAATAAAATAAATCACATTTACTCAGTACTTTGATGAAGCAGCTTTTGCCAGCAATTACAGCCTCGAGTCCTCTTGGGTATGACGCTACAAGCTTGGCATACCTGCAATTGGGGAGTTTCTCCCATAATTCTCTGCAGATCCTCTCAAGCTCTGTCAGGTTGGATTGAGAGCCTCGCTCACACTTATTTCCAGGTCTCTCCAGAGGTTCGATTGGGTTCAAGTCCGGGCTCTGGCTGGGCCACTCAAGGACATTCAGAGACTTGTCCCAAAGCCACTGCTGCGTTGTCCTGACTGTGTTCTTAGGGTCGTTGTCCTGTTGGAAGGGGAACATTCACCCCAGTCTGCGGTCCTGAGCGCTCTGGAATAGGTTTTGTCAAGGATCTCTCTGTACTTCGCCCGACTAGTCTCGCTGCCGCCACAATGCTTCACCGTAGGGATGTGCAAGGTTTCCTGCAGACGTGACGCTTGGCATTGAGGCTAAAGAGTTCAATCTTGGTTTCATCAGACCAGAGAATCTTGTTTCTCATGGTCTGAGTCCTTTAGGCAAACTCCAAGCAGGCTGTGATGTGCCTTTTACGGAGGAGTGGCTTCCGTCTGCCACTCTACCATAAAGGCCTGAATGGTGGAGTGCTGCAAACCGATTGCTCAGTTTGGCCGGGCGGCCAGCTCTAGGAAGAGTCTTGGTGGTTCCAAACTTCTTCCATTTTTAAGAATGCGCTAGGGCTACTGTGTTCTTGGGGACCTTCAATGCTGCAGAAATGTTTTGGTACCCTTCCCCAGATCTGTGCCTCAACACAATCCTGTCTCGGAGCTCTACGGACAATTCCTACGACCTCATGGCTTGGTTTTTGCTCTGACAATGCACTGTCAACTGTGAGACCTTATATAGACAGGTTGGTGTTTATCCAAATCTTGTCCAATCAATTAAATTTAAAAAAGGTGGACTCCAATCAAGTTGTAGAAACATCTCAAGGATGATCAATGGAAGCAGGATGCATCTGAGCTCAATTTCGAGTCTCATAGCAAAAGGTCTGAATACTTATGTAAATAAGGTATTTCTGTTTTTTTATTTGTAATACATTTGCAAAATAATCTAAACCTGTTTTCGCTTATTGTGTGTAGATTGATGAGGGAAATGTTTTATTTAATCAATTTTAGAATAAGGCTGTGACGAAACAAAATATGGAAAAAGTCAAGGGTCTGAATACTTTCCGAATGCACTGTATATCCCCTCGTCTTCTTCATCGGTGCTGGAAGCCACAGGGAGGCTAGTGTTACGAAACCATTAACTAACCTAATGATTTTGCTGCACTTGTTATGTATGTCTAGGAGTCTTAGGCCTAGCTATATGGTCTGTGACCTGGTTTGATGTGTGCATAAAGGTGAGAAGTAAGCATATGCCACCAGGTGTTGACAGCACCCTTTACCTTCAGGTAAGGTTAAAGGTCAGCTCAGTCATGACTCGCATGGTTGGGCAGTCCAAGCAGATTAGTATTTGTTCAAAGTGGAACCCAAAATAAATATATACAAAAAATAAAACTATAAAGAGGCATGCCTAAACTAAAGAGGTTAGCTAACACAAAACAACAAACACTGGAAGGCCGAGAGGCTTCTGGTCACAGAATGCCAATCATCCTGATTGCTCACACCTGTCGACTTATCCAGGCTTCCTGGCGGAGCACAGCCCTTGATCCGGTTGATGCTGCCACATGCCATAACACTAGTTAATGGAAACAGTACAGCTGGAGTGTCTCTCAATAGTCTACAGATACATCCTCTCCTTGTCTGCTATACCGGAGCTGGAAGCCACAGAAAGGCTAGCTGGGGAATTGCTGGGCTGTGTCTCATTAGTCTACAGAGACCTCTACGCGTCGTCTCATCTCCTTCATCGGTGCTAGAAACCACAGAGAGGCTAGTGAGGGGAAACAGCTGAGGTGTGTCTCGGCAGTCTATGCATGCCTCCCCTACTTGTCGTCTCCTCTCCTTCATTGGTGCTGGAAGCCACGAGAGACTTGCTGGGGAAACTGCTGGGGTGTGCCTCAATAGTCTACAGAGGCCTCCTCTCCTCGCCTCCTCTCCATACGGCAATAAGCTGAAAACATACAGGATCGGTTAACGTGGTATGATTGATGCTCATACAGGGGATTTGCTTTCACCTGTCCACTTTGCAGATAAAGGGAAAGGAAGGAAGGATTAAAGATGTTTTTTTAACAAGGTCATAACAGAGAACCGGGCCCTCTCTGTAAATATGTGGCGCGAGTGGGACAGGCCTAGTTATTAGTGCGTGACAACTTGGTGCTGGCACGTTTCGTTATGTAAGTGTATTTCTGCTGGCTTGAGTGGGACTGGCATCAACAACAGCCCAAGTGGCTTACATAAAACGTTGTGAGATCCACTGACTGGCAAATTGCATTCACCTTTCACATTGCTTAATAGGATGGACAACGATGCAATTAGCTGGTGACATGGACACATTTCCCCACGCCGTCGTGCTGCGTTTAACTTTGAGTAGAAAAATAAATAAAATATGTGGGAAAATAGGATAAATTCTTTGTAATGTGGTGCATTCTGTCTTTGTTTCTGCTAGGCATTTTTGAACAATTTGACAGCTAAATATAATCACCAGTCTCGCAGAAGTTTGTCACTCATGCATGTGCACAGACACACCCATACTGTACATACACAAACTCTCTCTCGCCCTCTCTCTCCTTCAGTTTATCTTGGTAGGAAATTAAGGATAGCAGTGAGCATGACACACGATACCCAATCAATAGGCCTAGACGAAGCGTACAGAAGGAGTGACTGATGGAGAAGAGGAGAAAATGATCCCTCAGCTCTCTCTTTTTCCCTCTTTCTCTCCACTTCAGATCTGACAGACCGATGGACAGTCTAAACATGCCATACTGTACATCCAAAACTCACAGCAGAATCGATTTAAGGCTGACTCTGACTTGCAGAGAGGTATTGGTAATAAACACTCATTTTCACACACCAAATTCATAACTCTTCTCTGCTAGGCTAGGATTTAAACAACATGTTTTCTTCAACAGCCATTTTGTACATGCAGTATGTGTGTAATGTACAGTGTGTTGTTTTGTTTGTATTTCGCCTTGAAAAAATTTGAATAATGTCTGAAGAGTCCTGAATCTGATGGACGGTGAAAGCAGTGGTGTGAAGTAAAAATACTTTAAAGTACTACTTAAGTAGTTTTTTGGTGTATCTGTACTTTAATTTACTAATTCCTTTTTTGCCAACTTTTACTTCACTACATTCCTAAAGAAAATAATGTACTTTACTCCATATGTTTTCCCTGACACCCAAAAGTACTCTTTACATTTTGACAGGAAAATGGTCCAATTTGCGCACTTAGCAAGAAAACCAACCTGCTTCGTTTGTAAATTTTGTCTGAGTGTTGGCGTGTGCCCCTGGCTATCCGTCATAAAAACGAAGTAATAATTGTGCCGTCTTGTTTGCTTAATATAAGGAATTCAAATTTTTGTTATACTTTACTTTTGATACTAAAGTATATTTTAGCAATTCCATTTACTTTTGAAACTTAAGTATATTTCAAACCAAATACTTATAGAGTCATTTTCTATTAAGGTACCTTTACTTTTACTCAAGTATGACAATTTAGTACTTTTTCCACTACTGAGTAAACTCTCCCTGAGTGTCCTGGATGACACTGGTAGTATTTACATATTGATTTGAACAGGAGTGAACTAACATGCTGAGTAAGCACTTTGTATTATAGAGAGGCTCAATGGCTTGACACAGCAGGTCATTGGCTTGTCAAACTGACTTTGCTGGTGTGTGTGGGTGGTCACAGCACCTCTCAGCTTTTCAGACACACATACATACCATAGGTCCCTCAAGGAAGCCATGACTTATACACACAAGCGGGGTAGACAACACTGTGATCTGATCAATAGCACTTTGGTGGCCAAACGCACTCCGTTTCTGCACCCAGAGGACACGCCAGTGGAGGGCAATACAAATCCTAATGGACCTGTCTGTCAGTGTCTCTCACTCTCTCCTCTCTCTCTCTCTCTTTCTGTCCGTCTGCCATATTCTGTGTCTCTCTCTCCCGCTCTCTGTCTGCAGGGCGAAACTAACCGAAAGAGGACACTTGAGCACTCTCCTTCCTCCCTCCTTCTCCAGCTCAGCCATCACGCCATCCAGTCCTCAATTAAGCATTCTTGTCTCACATCGCTCTCCATCCATTATTAATGCGGGGTATTCCTTTCTGTTAAATACACGGGCTCAGACACCCAGACATATCATAGCTCTGACCAGCCCTACTGGGATCTGCAGGCCTGTGGTGTCAAAAATTCCGGCTGGATCAATACAGCTCCCACTTTATGATATCTATCCACACATGACTATTGTCTAAAGAGAGAGGCGAGTGGAGAATTGTTGAAATTGGTGCATGCAATTAGAGGGAGAGGGAGAGTCTGCGTGCGTTTTTGTGAGAGCTTTTCACTTCACAGCACTCAGGTACATAGTCATAAGAGTGTTTACAAGGTTTTTGTAAAGGAGCAGTTTGGACTAAGTGAGCCGTTTGTCTGCAGTGGATCCTGTCTACACTGTCTATCTCCCTCACACCAGCAAAGATCCTGTATATTTTACCAGAGCTCAATGTAGCCTGGCGAAGTAAACCAAGCACAGGACACAAACTAGTTTGGGGTTGTTTATTCTGTCGAAGCTTAAATATAAAATAGGATAATGTAGGAGGGAAATCACTGCAAGGTGAAGTCACCATGAGGGAAAGTTCAGTCTAAATAACAATCAAGTTAAATAAATCTGTTAGTAAAGTGCATAAAAACAATGAGTACAATAAGTAAAAAGTGAAATGCATGAACGGTAGTGGCTCTGCTTTAAACACACTGTCTACGTGATACCCTAACTCCACATGGAAAAGTAGATCCTCATCTCACCCATACAGCAGCTACAAATAATGTTAGCATCAATTCCACATAGTTCTGAGAGCACTGGTATTCAGCTAGCAAGAAGCTAACATCCTCATGTCAATCCATCTAAAGTAACGTTGGACCCATAATGGATTTCAACAGCTCTCCAGTTTAATTGCTTGCTCACACTCTTACACACTGTGTATGCGCAATCCCATAACCGCTTGCACACATTATTTATGGATCTCTTAAAGGGACAGTGCCTTCTAGTGTATATAAATGAATACAGTGTCGTGTCTGTGACTATCATTAAATGTGAAGACTTATTTTATCAAATCAATTCTCTGTGTAATTATTATTACGTGATTAAACTAATGATGTAAACATTAATTAACTATGAAGTCAGGGCACCACGGGAATATGTTTAGTCTCTTTTCCCCGAATCGGCTCTTCAGATATTTTCATATCTTATCGATTAGTCTTCTATTAATGTATCATTATTACCTCATCAGTTCTCATTACTGAATGTCGCAAACCCTTGGATATCTGCACGAACCCTAGTTTCCATAATGAATCAGCGATATACAACTTTCCTTAATTATTTATTTACTAACTAACTAAAATCACAGATACATAGTAACCAATAACTATATTGTTTGTTTAACACAATAAATTGATAAGTCCCTAGTGGGATAAACTGGTATGATGGCTTGGTAGACAATGTAAAGGGGTGGGGACAGATAAAAAGCAGGAAAGACAAAATGGATTCACTGCACACAGTTGATAATTATGTTAATTGAAATGCTAATCCTTTGCACGTGAATGACCGCTCATAATTGCAATGTTATATTTACGCCCGTATGTCATTGTTGTCTTCTCTGTTGGAATCGCCGGTCCGTCTGCTGGAGAGTCAATTCATCAAAGAGTCTCTGGTTAACTTCTCCAGAAGTCAATGTCTTTCGTATGTTGTCGCTTTCTCAACGGCTCTGAAAAGTGTCTGTTGTAATGGATACGTCAGGCGTACACATGGTTGTTGTATAGAATAGATGCTTCTGCGGTTGTTGGTGTTCTTGTATTAGACGTACGTCATTTCCAGCTGCAGACTAGTAATTCTACATCTAGGATTGGCTCTTATTCTGTAGTGATTGATAGTCTCAGAGTTTAACCATTTCCAGCCGTGTAGCCAGCGCTACACGCTGTATGGTCTCCGTGGCCTATAGAGTTGTAGTTCTTAACCATTTCACATGTATCGTCAGCTGTATGTTTTCTAGTCTGGTGTAAATTTTGTAGGAAGTGGGTTTTATATTCTGTGGAAGAAGGGGGCGTTCCATGATGCCGACCAAGTCTATGCTCACGTGGGCGTGGCCACTGACTAGATACAACTTTACATCTTAACAAGTATCTCGTTTAGAAGGCCAACATCACATTATATCCTTTAACAAATAGTTTCATATTTACTCATTTTATCCAACATCTAGCTGGTATATCTAATAATTGAAAAGTGTACACAGAGATACAGTAATGTGGGTCTCCTGTCTTTCATGAGATCACCAAATGAAACAACTTTGACAGGATTGTTCTTTAAATTCCCACGGACCATTCCCACATTCTCAAAAATATTAATATTGTTTAATTCTCCCATTTTGGGGATTAGGAGTTTTGGCAAGAGAAGCTCTTTGTTCTCCGTAGACTCTCTCTCAATAATGCATGGCAGTTTCTACCAGGTATTTATTATCGTTGTAGAACCTGATGTGGGAGAGAGAGTGAGAGGGGGGGGGCCACGATATACATCCAAAAAGGGCCACGTCGTGACAACAGCTACGTGCTTTTACCACCTGGCTACATTCTCCCCTGCTACAAAGTCACCATCCTCTGTGACTTAGCACAAGTTTCTAACTTCTCTTAGAGCTTTTCTGAAGAACACAGTCCCCAGACAGGTTATAACTTGGGACAACACTTTGGGACTGAGTGAAACTGCATTATTACAAGCTGATTTACCCCTTGCGTTTGCTCTGGTAATCTGCGTGGAGCAGGAACGGGCACTTCAACCTCTGGTTCATTCACAGAATCATCTGCATGAACTGGCTCAGAAACATCTTGTTCCTCAGTAACATCTTCATGTTCCTTTTTACCGGAAAAATAGCTCCCTATCAACGTTACCCACAGGCTGTGTGTTTCGATTTACCTTTTGGATAAGAGACTTCCTCTAAAACTACAAACTCAGGAGCAGAAGGCTCTGGCAAAGACTTAACAGGAGGGCTGGTGGGGGTTACTGGCACACTGTTCATCACTAGCCTAGGAGCAGGGACAGGATGGACTCTCACACATAGCCTTAGATTAACCCTATGAACCCTCTTTACAGGCCCACCCTCTAACGACTCGACTGCATGTGTGATACCCTGTAGGATTAGGATTCCAAGCATCCTGAATCTTGTTTCTACCCTGAGGTCTGTGGCGTAAGTAAACCAGCTGGCCCCACATCACAATGAGTGGACAGTACACTTTGTCTTTGAAGTTCAACTCTCTCTGCTGCTTTTTGTTCTGTGTACTCTCTTGCTCTTGCGTGTGCCTCGTTCAAATGCTCCTTGTGAACATCCAACCAGTCATGTTTATTGTGGAGAACCTGCTCTTGACCTAACAAAGCATCAACAGGAAGGTATGGATGGACCCCGAAAAGGAGGTAGTACGTCGAGAACCCAGCAGTGGAATGGGGCATCACAGTGTAGGCATACACCGACTCTGGTAATTGCTAAGGCCAACATCGCTTCTTTTCTGGAGGCAGTGTACGCAGGAGATCGTGGAGTGTTCTATGAAGGGTGATGGGGGACGTGCAGGTTTTGTTGACTCCATAAAGCTTACACAACTCAGCGATGAATTAATTCTCAAAATTTCTCTCTCAGTCAGAGTGCAATCTCTTAAGCAACCCATACTTCATGAACCACTCCTTGAGAAGGACCTTGGCTGTAGTATCCGCTTTCTGGTCACAAGTAGAAAACGCTTGAGTGAACTTAGTGAAAACATCCGGTACCACTAACACTTTCTCACGACCATCAGACGCAGGTTCAAGAATGGTGAAATCCACTGCAACAACTTTAGTGGGTTGTGAAGCTAGGAAGGGTTTAATTGGTGCGTGTATTTGGGGCTGTGGCATCTTTGCTAACTGAGCCATCCATCTTTGCTCGAAGGCTGTAGAAAAGTGACAGGGGGTGGTGTCTGTTATGACAGTGAAGTTGGTGACCAAAAGATGACCTCGAAATGTTTATGAAACAGCCCACTTCGGGGCGAGGAGCTTAAGTTTCATACTGCTGTAGTTCCTGTCAATCTTTTCAGCATTACGGAGCTTCCTGCTGGCATATGCTGTTACTATCTTCCTATCTCCTTGCTGCTGGTAGAAAACAGCACCTAATCCTAGGACACTTGCAATAAAAGTACGAGTAAAATCAGCGTAACCTAACAGGAGAAGTGGTCAGTTTCTTTCAACAGCTCAAAAGCAACCTGCCACTCAGATGTCCATGTACCTTCAAACAACCTTTTCGCTTTTGCAGGGATATCTTCTCTGAGAAACGCATTGACTAGGTCATGGAGAGGGCCAGCCAGTTTGGAAAAACCATCAATGAGCCTCCTGTAGTAGTTACAGAAGCCAAGAAATGACCTCAGATCTTTGAGTATACTGGGGACTTGCCACTGTTTACGGAGGTGATCTTCTTTGGGTCTATCCCAATATCCTCTGCTGAAATCTGATGCCCAAGGAAACGAACTTCTTGCTAAAGGAAATGGCACTCCTCAAGCTTCACTTTCAACCCTGTCTCTTCAGTACTGTCTCAAGTCTCTCCAAGTGGTCCTGGAGCATCTGAGAGAACATGAGTATAACATCCAAGTATGCTCTAACAGTATCTGAAAGATTAGGTCACTCATAGTAACTTGAATGAGTCGATGAAACGTAGCAGGCCCATTACAAACCCCAAAACGACATCCTAAAATACTCCCATAATCCAAAAGGAGTTGTAAATGCTGTCTTGTTTCTGTCACTTTCTTGTACTGCAACATGATGGTAACCATTGGCAAGATCATTAGTCGAAAATAACTTTGCACCATGAAGGGTGTATTACTTAGTTTGTCTAAACTTTCGTCGATGCGAGGCAAAGGAAAATCATCATGTCTGGTTTTTGTGTTCAGTCGCCAATAGTCAACACATAGACGAAGAGTCCCATCACTCTTACGGACTTGGACCACAGGGGAAGCGTATGAGCTAGATCTTGCCTGGATGACACGCTTCTTCAGAAGCTTGATGATGTGCTCCCTAACGTCTTTGTACAGTGTAGGAGGAATGTGGCGGCAGGGCTGTGTTACTGGTGTGTCATCGACCAAATTAATCTCATGTTTGACTTTATCAGTGTAACCCGGGTCCTTATCCTGGAAAGCAAACACGTCTGAGTAACTGGTCAGATAGTGCGGCTTGTTCTTCCTGTGTCCCACCGATGTGTAGGCTGTCCAATATCAACTGAAAGTCACTGTCAGATGTTTGACCTTCTTTTCTGTCAACAGTCACTTCTGTGTCGGCGGACATACGCTCGAACTGCACCTCACATGGATCACTGTCAACGCACTCAATCTGAGTCAGAATGCCAAGTCGGGTCCTAGGGTTCAACCACACATCCTCCTGAGAGAAATGTACAACTTGAACTGGAAACAAATAACTCTTTGACTCCACAAGTGTGGGAACGACCACGAGACCACCTGGCAATGGTGTGTTAGCTGGCTCCATCAGCATCCTAGTGCCATCTCCCAAGCATTTCGCTACACCCGCAATAACATCTGCTAAATATGTGTATGTGAACAATAAAATTGTATTTCATTTGAGAAAGTTTTAAGTCTCCTTGCGTAGACTGTGGCTACGGAAGACACAGGTACATGTATAGTATCCCTTCTAGCCACACAGGCAGCTGAAGACTTTTCAATTACATCACATTGCTGTACTCGCTGAAAGGCGAGTTGTTTCAAACTCAGCATGGACTAATTGTCTGCATCTGCTGATGTTCTTTGACTACCAGGAAGCCACACACAGGTAAAGTTGTCCCCATGGTCTCTACATCTAACTCAAGGTAACCTAAGAAAGGAATGTCCAACCCATTAGCTGCAGTTATCTTAAGCCATCCTGCTGTAGAAGCATGTCTTCAACTTCCCTTAATAAAAGTTCTCTGAATAATGACTCATGGATAGTGCTGACTTGGCTCCCGGTATCCAGCAAACAGTATGCAGCACCGCCCCACCCCCCAAATCTTGAAATCTATCTACAACTGTACATTTGCCCACTGCGTGCTCAAGAAAAAACAAGTCACGACTACAAGTACTGTCGGGTAAGCCTACAGATTTTTCCCGGATTGACCGGTTCTTTGCAACCAAGGATGCTACTTTTCCTGCACACCAGTAGCTTGTGTGGTAGTGGACTTATTTACTGACATGCTCTTCCTTGTGCACTGCTTAACAATGTGTCCCACCCCTTTACACTTGAAGCAAATGGGCTGACCATTATCAGTAAACTTCGGTTTGGCTCTAGGTTTCCCACCTGTGTCATTACCAGTCTTCTCCTTGTTCAGAGCAAGACCCCGGATTGCGTTTTGTAAGCTCCCCAATGGCTTTACTGTGCTCGGCCACCACTTTAAGAACATCTTCCAAAGAGACAGCTGATTTCTCCTGTACATCAATGACAGAACACTGAGAATCCCTCCCTGTCTGGTCACACAACACTTTCCTACTCTTGACAACCTTAATGTTACAGGGCTGGTCCTCCAGTGATCAGTTGATGGCTTCCTCACGTCAAACAGAGTAGACTGAGGCCTCTTCCTGACTAACTTCCGCAGCTCTCTCTTGAGGGCAGGATCTATGACGCTCTCAATGAACTGGTTTGTGACAGTTTTAAAAAGTTATCCTCGGGAATTACGTCTTGTTCTTGTTTCCGTACTGATCTAAGTATCTGCGAGAGTGCAGGTGAGTAATCACGAAAATCCTCTCCCTGATGGCGGCCATAGAAGGTGTGTAACTGCTCACTGCACTTCTCTGTATAAGCCCCTTTTAGATACGAGAACGGGTCACTGGGCTCCTTTGACTCTCCACCCTTGCGTAACCGCACTTCCTCTAAGGCTGACCCCTCAACAGAGACCGTATGAAATTGACATTTTCAACAGTGCTCTAATTACACGTTCAACCTCCTCAATGAACTCATCAACTGACCAACCATCTTTAGAGACATCACCACTAAAATGCTGGATCTGTCGCTCTCTAGGTACATACAGTACACATATGACCTTGTGGACCCATTACCAAAGCGCAATAGTTGCCATTGCTTCGTCATGTTTCCTATTTAGCTTTGCAATCTGTGACTGTAAGTCAACTACAGGGTTATCCTCACCACCAGGAGCGGCATCACCATCACCCGCTGGCTCTGACATTGTGGAACGTTTGTTCTTCCAGTTCAAGGATATACTGTAGAGTAGAAACAGTCTCTGAAAGTTGCTGGATGGATGGAGATGATGGTCTACAATGGTTCACAACGTTCTCTGGATCCCGGCAGTCTGGTCACTGAAGTTCCACAGCGACACCAGGGAGGCCTCACTGCCCAATCCCATAACTGCTTGCACACATTATTTATGGATCTCTTAAAGGGACAGTGCCATCTGGTGGATATAAATGAATACAGCTATGTGCTTTTACCAGCTGGCTACATATAGTTATTGCAACTTTTACATTAACCTACATAATATTTACAATACATAAAAATTATGAAATGAGACTGTATATGATGGAAGTGGAAATTGTGGGCCACTTCAAACCATCTGGGGCATCATTTATAACCGTTGTGTAAATTTCACACCAAATATCTACAAAAAAGATTGAGATTTATAAACTTGCCGCACACCATACATACGCATGTAAATCAGACCTGTCATAAAAATGCGCATGCGGGAACAAGCATTCTAACTCCATCTGAAAAACGCTCATCATTCACCTTTTATGGTGAAAATAACACCCTTTTTTGCTGTAAAATTTGGAATTAGGCCAAGACAATATCGAAAGGAAATAGCCATGACTAACTTCTTTGGAGGTGTTGGCAGAAGGTTTTCTTTTGCAGTGACATTTGCTGTATCTGACCATTCCAGTTGTTGTGGAACTGCAAACAGATTGTTTGAATTCAATAATGTTTTGCATGTACTTTTTCCCGAATCTAAACATGCTGCTTTGCAGGCGAATTCTGAAACATTGTCTACTCTTATTTAAAAAGTTTTACTACAGTAGGCCTACTTACAGTGGTGGCCTACACGCATCAATGCAAAATATCAACTCTGTTCTCTTGTTAAGTCTACTGTATGTTAGGCTATGAACTGCGCTCCTTTTCAGATGCATAGAGCAAAAACGTAAAATATAATAGGCCCAATTAAATCAGAGATGCGCATGGTCATTTGTTGCCATGGCTACTTTGGGAATATAAACTCATCGCAGCCAGAAAAGGTGGGGAATTTATTTTGCAAGGTGGTTAACACGGTCAAATTTGGATTATCCAACTTTAGGTTTATAAGACCTTCCTCTGGAGACCTCCAAACTATATATGCATGCTATGATCTTCTCACATCTGAGATATTGCCTCACTTGCTGGTCACAAGCAGGAGCTACTATTCTGAAACCAATTGAATCACTCTAGAAACCAATTGAATCACTCTACAAACACACTTAATATTTTTGATCACAAACCAAACTGTTACCACCATTGTCACATCATTCACAAACGTATTTTATTCAGTCTTAATTTATTCAGTCTGGTTAGCTTTAAGCAGTATGGAGACGCAAGCCTCGTCTTTAAGATCCTGAATGGTATTACCCCTCCACCCTATGCCGGCATATGCTCAAAGAAAGCACTTCCCGGATAACAAAGGCAGTAACTAGAGAGGATTGCGCTGTCCCTTTTCAACACAGTAAATTCGGTCAATCGGCCTTCTCTGTTAGAGCCACAATATACTGGAATGGAATGAGGCTTCCGAGTGGTGCAGCGGTCTAAGGCACTGCATCACTACAGACCCTGGTTCGATCCTGGGCTGTATCACAACCGGCCGTGATTGGGAGTCCCATAGGGCGGCGCACAATTAGCCCAGCGTCACCCAGGTTAGGGTTTGGCCGGGGTAGGCCGTCATTGTAAATAAGAATTTGTTTTTAACTGACTTGTCTAGTTAAATGACGGTTCAATAAAATGGTTTAATAAACAATGCCCACGGACTTGAGAAGCTGCACTGATTATTGTACTTTTAAAATTAAATTGAAAACATGGCTCAAACCTATCCAACCCTGTACACACGAGTTATCTGTGGTTCCTCATATGTAAGACGACAGTTGATGATGGTGTTGTTAGAATGATATATTATTGGATGTAATGTATTTGTATTTTGTATTGTTTTAGTGAGTATTTGTATAGTGGCTCTGTAAAGGCCAATACCTACCCTGAAAGTACGGGTGAAATTTTGCTTTTGGCTAACTCCGGCACATTTACATGGATGTTGCATTACAGTAATATGGGTGTTGATTCATGTGCATTGGCCCCTATAAATAAATAGTTATGATATACACTGAGTATACAAAACATGCTCTTTCCATAACATAGACTGACCAGGTGAATCCAGGTGAAAGCTATGATCCCTTATTGATGTCACTTGTTAAATCCACTTCAATCAGTGTAGACGAACGGGAGGAGACCGGTTCGAGAAGGATTTTTAAGCCTTGAGACAATTGAGACACGGAATGTGTATGTGTGCCAGAGGGTGAAACAAACAATGTAAGTGTCTTTGAACGGGCTACGGTAGTAAATGCCAGGTTTGTGTCAAGAACTGCAATGCTGCTGGGTTTTTTCACGCTCAACAGTTTCCCGTGTGTATGAAGAACGGTCCACCGCCCAAAGTACATTCGGCCAACTTGACACAACTGTGAGACGCATTGGAGGTGACATGGGTCAGTGTCCCCGAGGAACACTATCGACACCTTGTAGAGTCCATGTCCCAACGAATTGAGACTCAATATTAGGAATGTGTTTCTCATGTTTGGTATGCTCAATGTATGTACTATGTTTATCAATCAAATGTTGTCTCATTGAGAAATTTGGTATTACAGTATTCAGATGTATCCCACAAACGTCAATGGAAAATGTGAGCGTCTGTTATATGGTTAAACTGTGCTTCGGGATCGGATTACATCGAGGAAAATACTTGATATAGCTTATCCTACTGCTGTGAAGTTGGTCCAATTTAAATGAGAGATGGGACGAGTGGTAGCCTATCCTAACTTGTTGTAGGCCTAGGCTACCTGATATGAAACCATCACAAAAAAGGTGCGGAATTTATTTACATGATCATGAAAATTAAATAAATATAGCCCAGGAAAAACAGCTATTTCTAATTCTTTTTTAGAATGCGAAGATAAACAACATAGTTTCTCTCTTCTCACTAATGACAAAAGATTGCATTTTGTTAACCTTTTTTTATGAATAAGATTGTCCATTGTATACCCCCATTTGCACAAAATATGAGGCTACTTGCCTGCTTGCAATGCAGTACTTCAACCACTAGAACTGTGCGTATGCGTGGTCTAAAGTTTGTGGAAAGATGAGCACATTCTCACGTCAAGCTCAGTTTTTTCTAAATGGCAATGTTTGTGTGAAAACTGGTGCATGCATTTTTTGGGGTATATTTTGTACCTACGCACAGTTCATAACTGAGGGCCCTGAACCTTAAAGGTACACAACATCTAAATGGTGAAAATTCAGAACTTTCAAACAAACAGTATTGTATTTCCTGTGTCTGAAAATTACTCCAGTTTGAAAACGTTCTGCATCTCTACAGTGGTGTGTATTCATGGATGCCAAGAGAAGCCAGGCTTCCCAAAAAAATTGACCAAGAAAATAAATATTTGATTTTATTTATCTTTCGTCTCTCTGTTTCATAATTCTCACCAGAGAAAGCATCCGAGCGAGCGGAACAGCGCCCCTCTGTCTCTGTGTGTAGCCCATCTATCTGATGCTGTCTGGTCAAAAAGAGTATGATATTGTTGCTGACCATAGCAAGGTAAGCCAGCAAGCATATGGCCTCCCTGTAACGATTATTGTTGGTGGAAGGAGAGGAGGACCAAAATGCAGCGTGGTAAGTGTTCGTCATGTTTTAATTGAAAAAACTGAACACTACACAAAATAATAACGAAGAGAAAATGAAACAGTTCTGCCAGGTGAACAGACACTAAACAGAAAATAAACACCCACCACCAAAATGGGGAAAAACAGGCTACCTAAGTATGATTCTCAATCAGAGACAACGAACGACACCTGCCTCTGATTGAGAACCATACTGGGCCAAACACATAGAAATATAACAACATAGAAAAAAGAACATAGACTACGCACCCCAACTCACGCCCTGACCAACCTAACACAAATTATGCATGGATCGGGGATAGGGATTTGGATTTGTGGTTTATCTTAATTCTCTGTACTGGCCAATGATTACAACGGCAATTCTAATCCAACCATACATCCATATATTGTGCCTCTGGCCTGAGAGGATGGAAGTTCAATACGTAGCTAGATGTAGTAGGCTAATGTTAACCAGCTGGCTAATCGTTGCCCATGAAAGGAAGTTAGGCTAGCAAGCAAGCATTTTAGCCAAGTAAGCTAGGGCAACAAAAACTAAAAGTATGACAGAGTGAGACCGTTTCGGCAACATGAAAGAGAGGAGGACGGCATCGGCATTTCTCTACATGTAGGGTGAGTCAACATATTTGTTCTACTTACGTACACACTGAAATCAGTACCATGGACAGCCACATGATATTTAACTTATTTTGATTGGACTAAATAGTTTTTGGAATCTTTTAGTTGTCACTGTACTAGACTAAGCATAGGTGATTTGATCATGTTGAAATAGTCCTGGAGTAGTGGAGGCAGCTCCTGTTTTCTTTGCAACTTGCAGTAACTCTCCGGTGATCTAAATCAATAGTTTAGTCGACGAAAATGTTGAAAACATGAACTTGATTGACCAAGCTGTAGGTCATGTAACTTGTTTGTTACATGCAATATGCTTTGTAGACTCCACCGGACAGATGTTGCTCTCCGGGTTTTATGATGAAACAAAGGTGTGGTTTAATTTATTCTGCCATTGTCTTCTTACTGTCTTACTTCTTACAGTATATCACGGTGGCAGGGCATGAACTAACAGGTTAAAGAACAAGCAATGCAATTATCACAACACATATTCTGTAGGTTGTAATATGATGGCGTTTTTCCCCCGGCTTGGCTTCCCCAGAGATTTTACCCGTGCACCGCTACTGTGTTTATCCTCTTCAAAGTAAGGCCGGCTCACTTTGGATAATAACACATTGACCTCTCTCTGCATTGGGAAACAATGGGTCAGTTCCTTTCCTTTTACCTACTGTTGCTTTTGATGAGGAAAATTCATATTTTCTCTCAGTAAGACATGAAACCGGTCTGCAAGGAGAACGAGGCAGACTCCAAACGAGGGTCAAGCCAAGAACCTGTAGTAAAAATTTTCATAATTAATATAGGTATCAAATTTCTCGGAAGATCCCCCAGTTTGAACTTATTCTGTTTTTGTACAGAGATGTTTTTTTTTGTTGCTGAAGATCATGGAGTTGTTATTGCTGTGAAGTGAGGACATGTTGTGAGCATCGTTTGGAACATGGTGAGCTGAATTACTTTGCTCTGACCTTTTAAAATTGTCCTATTTTTTACAAGTCAAGCACATGAGAGATTCTGGTTCACTTCTCCTCTCCCTGTATTACACACCCTTTCTTGCACACCAACTCTCTTGCTCCTCCTCACCAACACACTGTACTCTCACGATCTCTCCTTCCCTCTCACACACACTCAGAAAACTTGAATACACGGCAAATTTGCATAGAAACATAAGTAAAAAGCCACATGTGGGTACCAAGAGATACCAGCTGTATTATGTGATCAGCTTACCCTACATAATCTCCTCCATGGTGTGTTCTGTACTAGATCATTTATCCTCCTGTTCTATGTGCTGTAGGATAGAGTATTGTTAGGTATTAGAAAGGGAGAGCTACTTTGCGAGGAGACGTGTCATCCTGACATTGACGTGTCACCAGGTGTACTGTAAAATCCTGACATTTGTGTGGACGTTGTGAGGCGTAAAGAGCGTGCGTGTGAAAAGACGACACACGAGTGTGCAGAGCATGAAAGATCGGTGTCTCGCCGCCGTGTACTGTGGTTAATGGGCCTTCACTCCCGCACTCCTTTTTGCCTCTTTCCCTTTCACACCCGTTAAATGCTCTTACGGCCAGGCCCTTGTATGCAATTGTTAAAAGCAGAGCTCTAAGATCCCACGGCAACCACGACCACAGAGGCAATGTAAAATCAAAAGTTCTTTATTAGAAGTTTCCAAAAGTGACAATTGCTTAAAAAGCGTTTGTTGATATGTTCTCTGCTACCGTCTAAATGTGCGTCAGAGTGGAGTGACATTTAGCCTAATTACCCAGTTAGAAACGTATAGGGAGGCTAGGTGTTAGTACTATAAGTATCACTATGAGCCCTGGGGCAAAACTAACAGCAGCAATTACTTAACTCAGAGTAGATGCTGTGTTGTAATGTTGATAGCCCCTCGCCGTAGATCTTGGTGTAGCTTCTCCGCTCTGCGTCTACAGCCGCAAGGGCGGGTCCCTTGAGGCTGTAGACGCGGGGACAACAACAAAAATGATTAAGTGTATACTGATCAACAATTGGAGTCCCACTCACACGTTAGAAATAAGCAATTTCCTTTAGTAGTGCTATATGAGAGACGTGCAATGGAGTCTTTTTAGCACAGGCGATCAGCGGAGAGGAGTCGGATGTCCATCGTGGAGAGGTTCCCAATTGAACAGTGTCCTGAAGGTAAATGTCCATTTCCTTTTGTGTTTAGTTCAGGGGCGTGTTGAGCAATTTGTTCGGGGAGGAAAGAGGTGATGGGGATTGGCAACAGCTATCTCATAGTCAATTTTGTCCATGCCAATCTGTAGAATCACAGCTCACCATCCAAATAGTTCATGCAATTCAATTCAATTTCACACGTGAGAATGTAAGGAGTTAAGTGAAATCGAATTGTTGTAAATACCACAGCACACGTGAGTGAAAGTCAATCATAAATAGGGGATGATAGCAAAATAAGACATGCTAATGAGTAATATGTATTATAAAAAATAAAATAAAAATGCACCTTTATTTAACCAGGTAGGCTAGTTGAGAACAAGTTCTCATTTGCAACTGCGACCTGGCCAAGATAAAGCAAAGCAGTGCGACACAAACAACAACACAGAGTTACACATGGGATAAACAATATAATAAATAATACAACATAATAAACATGCTGATAATATAAGGTGGAATGGCAGTCTCTACCCACCGGGCACAAAAGTCAATTCAATGTCTATTCCATTGAAATGTGATGTGGAAAAAAATGTTGATTCAACCGGTGTGTGCCCAGTGGGTAGTTTAGGAAGAGTCCGTGTCCTTTGTGACACAATCATGTCAAAAGGTCAGAGAAAATGTGTATTTTGTGGCCCAAACAGTAGCTGGTCCCCACCAACATCATAGCTCTCTGTGTGTGACAGGAAGCTATTGTGATCTTTACGCCCAGCACTCAACAGTTGATAATGGCCCTGGAGATGTGTCGTGACTATTAGTAATCCGATGACTGTTATTTGTCGAATCAACCGAATTATGTTGAATTGTTACACGATTCAATTAATCATGTAACAATTAGCTCGTTAGGAATTTGGTGCACTACTTGAAAAGTTGTTTAACGAGTTACTATCTCCCGACTTAAACTCTAAAGATATCTCTTACATCAATAACATTCCATTATTTTATTATTACCTCGTTCGTTTCATTCTGAACGTTGCATAATCCTTGGATCCGCAAGAACCCTAGCCCCTTTGAATATTCAGTACTACACAAATTGATTTTATTTATTTATTAACTAACTAAATTAATAATAACACAGAATAACCATACACACTTACATGAGATGAAAGTCCCTAGTGGACTGATACGATATGATGGCTTGTTACACAATGGAAAAGGGTTAGGGAAAGATAGAGAGGGAGAGAAAAAGAGAGTCAACTTATCGTACATACATTTGGAAACTAAGCTCACAGTTCCCAGCATCCTAACCCCCGCTCATTCGGATTAGAAATGCAATATATATTTATGCGTAGATGTCGCTTTCTGTCATCTCTCTGTTGAAACCAATCGATCCGTCTATGGGTAGTGGCTCGATGTAAGGCTCTGGTTGTCATCCAGAGGTCACAATGTCCTTCTTAGTTGTAGAGCTTCTCTGGTCTTGGAGTGTTCGTTAGAATAGATACTTCAGATGTACCAACAGTTGTATCAGAGGGGATTGTCTTACTTCCCCCATCGTGTCTTTATTCAAAGTTTTAGGACCACTTTTACATGCACAGCTGCAGACTGTGAATGTTCTGGTCTGTCTTTGAGAGTTTCAGAGTGTCTAACCATTTCGTAACGTTCAGCTCGCCCTGTACGTTGACTGGTCTGTGGAGTTTAAACCATTTTCGACCGTGTAGCCACCGCTCCACGCTATCTGGTCT
Organism: Salvelinus sp. IW2-2015; assembly: GCF_002910315.2. Lineage (NCBI taxonomy): Eukaryota > Metazoa > Chordata > Actinopteri > Salmoniformes > Salmonidae > Salvelinus > Salvelinus sp. IW2-2015. Next base: position 1,189,254 of record NC_036849.1, read on the forward strand.
CGGTGCAAAGTTTCTAACTATTTCAAAGTGTGGATCACGGCCTCACGTCTTTTTGGTCTTGTGGTTTTAACCATTCGTGACGTCCGGTTTACACCGTCCGTCTGCTTGCTCTATATGTTAATTCTTAGCGAGTCCTTTTTAAGCACTCTGGCCAAAGGGGCGTTTCGTCATGCTGACACGAACTCTGAGCTCACTCGCGCATGGCTACTGACTGGGCAGGAGTTTATATGAAAAACAATTATCTCATTTGGTGTTTCCTCTCTCAGTTTATATTTCTGTTGCTCGTATTTCAGAAAGTCATCCTCACCGCTGGGAACTTGACCACAGTAACTGTATGAGAAAGGACACAGGAGAACATGCACATCAAATCGCTTTAAAAAGGTCAAGGCAAAAGTCAATCAAAGTCAACGGGATGTCAATCAAAGTCAACGTGATGTCAACGTGATGTCAATCAAAGTCAACGTGATGTCAATCAAAGTCAACGTGATGTCAATCAAAGTCAACGTGATGTCAATCAAAGTCAACGTGATGTCAATCAAAGCAGAAACTACAGTGTACCTGCCAGTTGTGTTTAGTATTGTAGTTGTGTGTACAATATGGGCCAAATATTATGTCCCACTTGTTGGGGATGATCATCTGTAAGTGCTCGAACTATCAACAAACTATGACTTTGACATCTAAAGTGGAAGTTTAAACATTCTTTTTGCGATTAATGTCCATGACAACTTCACGGGTTTTAAACCCGGACCCAGGAGGCTTGTGTCTCTTGAGAATTGAAAGCCGCGAGGGGGAGTTGCTATTGTACATACACATCCAACTAGAAACCCAATGCACTTCAATGTTCTCCTCAGAAACGGCTTTACCTGGTACATTGCTGTCATTTCCGTGTCCTGGTACAGATGCTATTTAAAGCCGAGAGCACCGGGCTGGAGTGTTAAAAGGTTCCACTTGGGTAGAGAGGCAATGGCCGCTTTGAGGAATAAAGCAACCAGGAGTTTATGAAGATGGCGTTCACGTAATTATAATAATTATCTTTGAAGAGGGGTTGACAGGGAGGCCAGAGAGAGAGCGGGAGAGAGAGAGAGAGAGCTACTGTTACTTATAATCTTGTTGTGGAAAAACCTTCCTTCCTTTCTGTCTGTCTTATCTCTCCCAATCTACCTCCTGGTTTGTCACACACTCGTCTAGAAGGAAGATTCATTAAGTCTTCTCGTTCTCCTTAACCCTTCTAAATAAACATTTCACATCTTCTCCTCTTGTTCACCACACACACACACACACACACATCAAATCAACATGCATACGTATGTACGCATACACAGATACACACACACACACTTCTTACACACACACATAGCACAGCGGCCTGCATACTGAGGCAGTCTTCTGAGGTCTTGTTCTCTATGATGATAATAATGCCAACTACAGGAATGATGACAATTGCTTTGAATTCAGAGAGCTTCCAACTGTTATTGCCAATGCGCCGTTACACAAATAATTGAAAAGCACAAAAACCGCATCGCTGAATTCCCGCTGTCTCACTGGAAGAAAAGAGAAGCTATTTTTAGTGACTGCCTCAAGTTTTCCCTGTAAGGAAGTAGTGTGTGAGCTTTAAGTGTCTGTGTGTATGTGCGCGTGTGCAGAAGTCTGTGTGTGTGCGAGTGATGGAGAACCTTAGCCTCTGTGTCTTTTTGTCTCAGTCAGCCACAGTATAAAAGGACCACAGGGCAGTTTGGCAGGAATATCAAACTCCATATGTGTCATAGAGATAGTTTGGGGAGGTGTGTGTGTGTGTGTGTGGATCAAATCAAATCAAATGTTATTAGTCACATGCGCCGAATACAGCACCTTACAGTGAAATGCTTACTTACGAGCCCCTAACCAACAATGCAGATTCAAAAAATACAGATAAAAGTAACAAGTAATTAAAGAGCAGCAGTGAAATAACAATAGCGAGACTATATACAGGGGGGTACCGACACAGAGTCAATGTGCAGGGGTACCAGATATTTGAGTTGGTATGTACATGTAGGTAGAGTTATTAAAGTGACTATTGTTGGGGATGAATCAGAATTAGTTGGGTAACATAGATAAGATGTTTTATTTTCATAATATGCTTGTGAGATACTTGTCATTAGAATGTGTCCCTTTGGACTATAGGGTTGGCAGTTGCAGTTATCCCTTCTCAGCTAGGGCTTAGACACTTGGGGCCCAGAGAGGGGAGAGGTCAGGCTTGTCTTCATATGTGAATGTATCTGTTAAAACCTCTACCGCTTCTCTCTCCCGGATCCGGAATCCTCCTCATCAAAAAAGCTGACTAGCATAGCCTAGCCTAACGGGACAGGGATATCATATAATATAATTTTCATGAAATCACAAGTCCAATACAGCAAATGAAAGATAAACATCTTGTGAATCCAGCCATCATTTCCGATTTTTTAAATGTTTTACAGCGAAAACACTATGTATTTCTATTAGCTAACCACAAAAGCCAAACACACAACCGCATATTTTCACCATGTTTCCACCGCATAGGTAGCTTTCACAAAACCGACAAAATAGAGATAAAATTTGTCACTAACCAAGAAACAACTTCATCAGATGACAGTCTTTATAACATGTTATACAATACATTTATGTTTTGTTCAAAAATTTGCATATTTGAGGTATAAATCATAGTTTTACATTTCAGCCACCATCAAAAATAGCACCAAAGCAGCCAGAATAATTACAGAGAGCAACGTGAAATACATAAATACTCATCATAAAACATTTATGAAAAATACATGGTGTACAGCAAATGAAAGATAAACATCTTGTGAATCCAGCCAATATTTCCGATTTTTTTAAGTGTTTTACAGCGAAAACACAATATAGAATTATATTAGCTTACCACAATAGCCAAACACACAAACGCATTTATTCACCGCAACGGTAGCTTTCGCAAAAACCAGCAAAAGATATAAAATTAATCACTAACCTTTGGACAACTTCATCAGATGACAGTCTTATAACATCATGTTATACAATACATTTATGTTTTGTTTGAAAATGTGCATATTTATAGCTACAAATCCTGGTTATACATTGTGAATACGTAGCAACGATTCACCAGAATCTCCGGAGATATTTTGGACACTCACCTAATCTGACCAAAGAACTCATCATAAACTTTACATAAAAATACTTGTTGTATGGCAAATGAAAGATACACTGATTCTTAATGCAACCGCTGTGTTAGATTTTTTAAAATAACTTTACCATAACATACAGCTTGCGTTATTGACAGCCCTCACCAACACGGCGGAGAATAGGAGTCAACATTTTACACAGAAATACGAAATAACATCATAAATGTTTTCTTACTTTTGCTGAGCTTCCATCAGAATGTTGTATAAGGAGTCCTTGGTCCAGAATAAATCGTTGTTTGGTTTTAGAATGTCCATTTCTTCTGTCGAATTCGCGCCACAATGCTAGCCAAGGTTGCTAACATTCCCATCCTCTCTTGGCGCAAAGAACGGAAAACTCCAAAAGTCCCAATAAACGTTGAATAAACTGATAAAACTCGGTTGAAAAACCTACTTTATTATGTTATTATCATATGTATCAAATAAAATCAGAGCCGGAGATATTCGCCGTGTATACCGAACGCTTTTCAGAAGACAATGTCGAGCTCCCCAGCGCGCCTTCGAAGACAAAGAAAATACCGGACCTGTCACTCCAAAAGGTCTTGTTCGACCTCAGATCAAGCTAGACACCCCATTCCACCTTCCACTGCCTGTTGACATCTAGTGGAAGGCGTATGAAGTGCATGCATATCGATAAATAAAAGCCAGTTGAATAGGCAGGCCCTGAAACAGAGCCTCGTTTTCAGATTTACACTTCCTATATGGAAGTTTGCTGCCAAATGAGTTCTGTTTTACTCACAGATATAATTCAAACAGTTTTAGAAACTTCACAGTGTTTTCTATCCAATAGTAATAATAATATGCATATTGTATGATCTAGAATAGAGTACGAGGCAGTTTAATTTGGGCACGATTTTTTCCAAAGTGAAAACAGCGCCCCCCTATTGACAAGAAGTTTAAACCATGTGGTGCTATGCAGAATATCAGAAGGGGAGGAGGACAGGTCTTCTTATGGGAATGTGTCTAACTATTCCTAAACCATGTGAAGGGATGGCGTGATTAATGGGGAACGAGTTAGTTATCTCCACAATGTCTGTACGCCAGTCACTCCCTCCTTTTCCCATTGGGGGGAGGAGTATGGCAGTGTCTGGAACCATTGTATGTCCCCTCTGATGTTGCCCTTTCTCTTGACCTAGTATATGACCTAGAGGCTCACTTTCCTCCGTGAGCTTGTCCRGGRGGGGGGGGGGGGGGGGTATTTGAGATGGGGGTATCTAGAATTGACAATTGATATATGCCAATGGATGAGGTAATGTTTTGGTACCAAGAACGAGATTAGAACCTCGTTTAGGAGACCAAACTGAACGATAATTTAGAGCGAATGCTGTCTGGCTATGGGATACTCCTCTCTCAAGTAAAAGTCTTTCTTTGTGAAGCAGATCCTATTATCTGTAGTTTGTCATGTCGACTAGGGGGTGGGTCTTTGCTATAAAAGATCTCAGTTGCCATTATGTTGAGCACTCTCAACTTTTCATTAGAGATACTGAAATGTTGAAAGTCAAATGCTATTGCAAAAGCTTAATTATTATTAAAGGTGAAGTTTAAGTATAACTCTGACTGGTGTGTGGTTTGCTCTCTCATCATTTGGTAATACAGGAAATTGCCACGACACTATGCACAGCTGACAACAGAGAGTAGCAGCGGTGTAAAGAGGGGATGTGGGGGGGGGACTGCAAATAGTCTGGGTAGCCATTTGACTAGATGTTCAGGAGACTTATGGCTTGGGGGTAGAAGCTGTTTAGAAGCCTCTTGGACCTAGACTTGGCGCTCCGGTACCGCTTGCCGTGCGGTAGCAGTGAAAAGTCTATGACTAGGGTGGCTGGAGTCTTTGACAATTTTTAGGGCCTTCTTCTGACACTGACTCGTATAGAGGTCCTGGATGGCAGGAAGCTTGGCACCAGTGAAGTATTGGGCCGTTCGCACTACCCTCTGTAGTGCCTTGTGGTCGGAGGCTGATCAGTTGCCATACCAGGCAGTGATGCAACCATTCAGGATGCTCTCGATGGTGCAGCTGTAGAACCTTTTGAGGATCTGAGGACCCATGCCAAATCTTCTCAGTCTCGTGAGCACGACTCCAACACCATTATTAAATTTGCCGATGACACAAATGGTAGGCTTGATCACCGACAACAACGAGACAGTCTATTGGGAGGAGGTCAGAGACCCGGCCGTGTGGTGCCAGGACAACAACCTCTCCCGCAACGTGATCAAGACAAAGGAGATGAACAGGTTTTGTCGTGCCCTCTTCACGACTGTCTTGGTGTGCTTGGACCATGATAGTTTGTTGGTGATGTGGACACCAAGGAACTTGAAGCCCTCAACCTGCTCAACTGCAGCTCCGTCAATGAGAATGGGGGCGTGCTCGGTCCTCTTTTTCCTGTAGTCCACAATCACCTCCTTTGTCTTGATCACGTTGCGGGAGAGGTTGTTGTCCTGGCACCACATGGCCAGGTCTCTGACCTCCTCCCAATAGACTGTCTCGTTGTTGTCGGTGATCAAGCCTACCATTTGTGTCATCGGCAAATGTAATAATGGTGTTGGAGTCGTGCCTGGCCGTGCAGTCATGAGGGGAAAAGGGAGTACAGGAGGGAACTGAGCACGCACCCCTTAGGGGCCCATGTGTTGAGGATCAGCGTGGAGGATGAGTTGTTACCTACCCTTACCACCTGGGGGTGGCCCGTCATGAAGTCCAGGATCCAGTTGCAGAGGGAGGTGTTTAGTCCCAGGGTCCTTAGCTTAGTGATGAGCTTTGAGAGCACTATGGTGTTGAACGCTGAGCTGTAGTCAATGATCAGTATTCTCACAGAGGTGTTCATTTTCTACAGGTGGGAAAGGGCAGTATGGAGTGCAATTGAGATTGCGTCATTTGTAGATCTGTTGGGGCGGTATGCAAATTGGAGTGGGTCTAGGGTTTCTGGGATGATGGTGTTTATGTGAGCCATGACCAGCCTTTCAAGGCACTTCATGGCTACAGGAATGAGTGCTACGGGTCGGTTGTCGTTTAGGCAGGTTACCTTCGTGTTCTTGGGCACAGGTTCTATGGTGGTCTGCTTGAAACATGTTGTTATTACAGACTCGGGCAGGGAGAGGTTGAAAATGTCAGTGAAGACACTTGCCAGTTGGTCAGTGCATGCTCGCAGTACACGTCCTGGTAATCTGTCTGGCCCTGCGGCCTTGTGAATGTTGACCTGTTTAAAGGTCTTACTCACATCGGCTGCGTAGAGCGTGATCACACAGTCGTCAGGAACAGCTGGTGCTCTCATGCAGTGTTATTTGCCTCAAAACGAGCATAGAAATAGTTTAGCTCGTCTGGTAGGCTCGTGTCACTGGGCAGCTCTCGGCTGTGCTTCCCCTTGTAGTCTAATGGTTTGCAAGCCCTGCCACATCCGACGAGCGTCAGAGCCGGTGTAGTACGATTCAATCTTAGTCCTGTATTGAAGCTTTGCCTGTTTGATGGTTCGTCGGAGGGCATAGTGGGATTTTTTATAAGCTTTCGTGTTAGAGACCTTCTTCTTGAAAGCGGCAGCTCTAGCCTTGAGCTCAGTGCGGATGCTGCCTGTAATCCATGGCTTCTGATTGGGGTATGAACATACGGTCACTGTGGGGACGATGCACTTCTTGATGAAGCCAATGACTGATGTTTTTTTTTATTTAAAAAAAAATCCTTTATTTAACTAGGCAAGTCAGTTAAGAACAAATTCTTATTTACAATGACGGCCTCTGTACCCAAACAATTCGAGCTTCAACTTTTTTTAAATCCACTTTTACAGAAACAAGTCTCTCACCGTTGCCGCTTGTTATAGACCACCCTCTGCCCCCAGCTGTGCCATGGACACCATATGTGAATTGTTTGCCCCCCATCTATCTTCAGAGCTAGGGCTGCTAGGCGACCTAAACTGGGACATGCTTAACACCCCGGCCATCCTACAATCTAAGCTTGATGCCCTCAATCTCACACAAATTATCAATGAACCTACCAGGTATAACCCCAAATCCGTAAACACGGGCACCCTCATAGATATCATCCTAACCATCTTGCCCTCCAAATACACCTCTGCTGTTTTCAACCAAGATCTCAGCTATCACTGCCTCATTGCCTGCATCCGTAATGGGTCTGCGGTCACCCCTCATCACTGTCAAACGCTCCCTAAAACACTTCAGCGAGCAGGCCTTTCTAATCGACCTGGCCCAGGTATCCTGGAAGGATATTGACCTCATCCCATCAGTAGAGGATGTCTGGTTATTCTTTAAAAGTGCCTTCCTCACCATCTTAAATAAGCATGCCCCATTCAAAAAATGTAGAACCAGGAACAGGTAGAACCAGGAACAGATATAACCCTTGGTTCACTCCAGACCTGACTGCCCTTGACCAGCACAAAAACATCCTGTGGTGTGCTGCATTAGCATCAAATAGCCCTGTGATACTTTTCAGGGAAGTTCGGAACCAATATACACAGGCAGTTAGGAAAGCTAAGGCTAGCTTTTTCAAACAGAAATTTGCATCCTGTAGCACAAACTCAAAAAAGTTCTTGGACACTGTGAAGTCCATGGAGAATGAGAGCACCACCTCCCAGCTGCCCACTGCACTGAGGCTAGTAAACACTGTCACCACCGATAAATCCACGATAATTGAGAATTTCAATAAGCATTTTTCTACAGCTGGCCATGCTTTCCACCTGGCTACCACCTACCCCGGTCAACTGCCCTTCACCCCCCACAGCAACTCGCTCAAGCCTCCCCCATTTCTCCTTCACCCAAATCCAGATAGCTGATGTTCTGAAAGAGCTGCAAAATCTGGACCCCTACAAATCAGCCAGGCTAGACAATCTGGACACTCAATTTCTAAAATTATCTGCCGAAATTGTTGCAACCCCTATTACTAACCTGTTCAACCTCTCTTTCGTATTGTCTGAGATTCCCAAAGATTGGAAAGCTGCCGCGATCATCCCCCTCTTCAAAGGGGGAGACAGACCCAAACTGCTACAGACCTATATCTATCCTACCCTGCCTCTCTAAGGTCTTTGAAAGCCAAGTTAACAAACAGATTACCGACCATTTCGAATCCCACCGTACCTTCTCTGCTATGCAATCTGGTTTCAGAGCTGGTCATGGGTGCACCTCAGCCACACTCAAGGTCCTAAACGATATCATAACCGCCATCGATAAGAGACATTGCTGTGCAGCTGTATTCATCGACCTGGCCAAGGCTTTTGACTCTGTCAATCACCACATTCTTATCAGCAGACTCAACATCCTTGGTTTCTCAAATGACTGCCTTGCCTGGTTCACCAACTACTTTTCTGATAGAGTCCAGTGTGTCAAATCGGAGGGCCTGTTGTCGGGACCTCTGGCAGTCTATGGGGGTGCCACAGGGTTCAATTCTCGGGACCGACTCTCATCTCTGTATAAATCAATGACAATCATCATCACTACTCTGGATGGTTCTGACTTAGAATATGTGGACAATTACAAATACCTAGGTGTCTGGCTAGACTGTAAACTCTCCTTCCAGACTCACACTAAGCATCTCCAATCCAAAATGAAATCTAGAATCGGCTACCTATTTCGCAACAAAGCATCCTTCACTCATGCCGCCAAACATACCCTCGTAAAACTGACTGTCCTATCGATCCTCGACTTCGGCGATGTCATTTACAAAATAGCCTCCAACACTCTACTCAGGAAATTGGATGCAGTCTATCACAGTGCCATCCATTCTGTCACCAAAGCCCCATATACTACCCACCACTGCCACCTGTACGCTCTCGTTGGCTGGCCCTCGCATCTTACTCGTCGCCAAACCCACTGGCTCCAGGTCATCTACAAGCCCCGACTTATCTCAGCTCACTGGTCACCATAGCAGCACCCACCCGTAGCACGCGCTCCTGCAGGTATATCTCACTGGTCATCCCCAAAGCCAATTCCTCCTTTGGCCGCCTCTCCTTCCAGTTCTCTGCTGCCAATGACTGGAACGAACTGCAAAAATCACTGAAGCTGGAGACTCATATCTCCCTCACTAGCTTTAAGCACCAGCTGTCAGATCAGCTCACAGATCACTGCACCTGTACATAGCCCATCTGTAAATAGCCCATCCAACTACCTCATCCCCATACTGTATTTATTTATTTTGCTCCTTTGCACCCCAGTATCTCTACTTGCACATTCATCTTCTGCACATCTATCACTCCAGTGTTTAATTGSTATTTTGTAATTATTTTGCCTCCATGGCCTATTCATTGCCTTACCTCCCTTATCTTACCTCATTTTCACACACTGTATATAGTCTTTTTCTACTGTATTATTGACTGTGTTTGTTTATTCCATGAGTAACTCTGTGTCGAACTGCTTTGCTTCATCTTAACCAGGTTCGCCGTTGTCGATGAGAACTTGTTCTCAACTAGCCTACCTGGTTAAATAAAGGTGAAATAAAATATATATAAAAAACAGAACAGTGGGTTAACATTCCTGTATTGAACACAGTTTATCCCGTCTTAAATTTTATTGATTATTTACGTAAAAAAAGACCTAAAGTTGTATTAGGAAAGTTGTTTGAAATGTTTGGAACAAGTTTACAGGTAACTTATTAGATATTTTGTAGTCATGTTGCGCTAGTTGGAACCGGTGTTTTTCTGGATCAAACGCGCCAAATAAATTGACATTTTGGAGATATAACGACGAAATTAATYGAACAAAAGGACCATTTGTGATGTTTATGGGACATATTGGAGTGCCAACAAAAGAAGATCTTCAAAGGTAAGGCATGAATTATATCGTTATTTCTGCGTTTTGTGTCGCGCCTGGCGGGTTGAAATATGAATGTCATATGTTTGTTTGGTGGGGTGCTATCCTCAGATAATCGCATGGTTTGCTTTCACCGTAAAGCCTTTTTGAAATCTGACACGTTGGCTGGATTAACAACAAGTGTAGCTTTAATTTGGTGTATTGCATGTGTGATTTCATGAAAGTTTAATATTTATAGTAATTTAATTTGAATTTGACGCTCTGCCATTTCACCGGATGTTGTCGAGGGGTTCCGCTAGCAGAACGTCTAGCCGTAACAAGTTAATACCAGCCTCTGACTGTGGTGGTATGTAAACAGCTAAAAATAATACAGATGAAAACTCTCTCGGTAGGTAGTGTGGTCTGCAGCTTATCATGAGAAACTCTACCTCAGGCAGGCAATAGCTTGAGACTTCCTTAGATATCGTGCAACAGCTGTTGTTTACAAAAATACATAGACATAGACCCCTTGTCTTACCAGACGCCGTTGTTCTATCCTGCCGATACATCGTATAACCAGCCAGCTGTATGTTGATATTGTCGCCGTTCAGCCTCGACTCCATGAAGCATAAGATGTTACAGTTTTTAATGTTCCGTTGGTAGTTTAATCTTCCGCATAACTCATCATTTTTATTGACCAAAGATTGCACATTTGCTAGCAGAGTGGAGGGAAGTGAGGGTTTATTCAATCGCCTACGAATTCTTAGAAGGCAGCCGAACCTTCGGCCTCTCTTTCCCCACCTCCTCTTCACGCAGATCACAGGGATCGGGCCTGTTCCCGAGGAAGCAGCGTATCCTTTGCGTCGGGTTCTTCAGAGTCGTGAAAGGAAAAAGAGTGTTCTGCTAGTCCGTGGTGAATAATCGCAGTCCTGATGTCTAGAAGTTATTTTTGGTCATAAGAGACGGCAGCGGCAACATTATGTACAAAATAAGTAAAAAAATAAGCAAATAAGTGAACAAAAAAAACACAATCTGCTGGGGGCACATAAAACGTCTGCCATCTTCTCCGACGCCATCTTATGATTTTTAAGGTTGTGCGTGTGTGTGTGTGGTTGTGTGTGTATATACATGTATGTGTGACAGTCACTATTCAGCTTCTCAGTCAGTCAAACTGAATGTTCTCTGAGCGCGTGCACGACAGTACACTACACTAGCCACCTGTGGGCTCTGGATTGATTCACTTGACCTGAAGGCTTCCGTCTATAATTGAAAAACATTGGCTGAGACCTTTATGAATTAACCACAGGAATCGATATGAGACAGAGAGAGGCTAACAGTAGTATTTTCTATTTCCAGTGAGGAGAGAAGAAGAGACGAGGAGAGAGGGTAAGGAAAGGGACTGAAGGGAAATAAGGTGGAGATAAACTGCAACATGCAACTCCCAAAACCTGGGCATCAAAACAGGAGGCCCACAGTACTTCACTCCCTCCATCACCTGTAGCTGGAGCAGCTGTGTGCACACCAAAAATGAATGAATCCATAACTGCCTCTGCCTACTTGAAGTGGAGATTATGGAATTCGGGGAGAGTAAACAACAAAAATGTGACACTGTCCAGACGCTGATGGAAGATTTGAGGCATTTCCAGGAGGAGAGCCATGCTTCAAAAGAACAATTAAGACAGAAGTTAAGAGAGAACACTGAACAAATGACACACTCCAATGATACCCTTACAAGAGGAGCTGTGTGTGGTATAGGTGGAGCTGCAGCAGAGCGAGAGGGATATCAATGCCATCGGTTAGCTGTAAACTCTAACAAACAGTACACTAACAAACAGCCCCTAACAAACAGTACACTTCACTCGACCCTCGTTCTGAACTGCCCTACTTCTTCATTTCTCAAAGGAAAAACATCAACCAATTTCTAAAGACTGTTTACATCCAGTGGAAGCGATAGGAACTCTAAGCAAGTGCCACAGAAATCTAGATCCCCATAGAAACCCATTGAAAAGAGAGTGACATCAGATTTTTTTCCCCTGGATGGATTTTTCTCAGGTTATCGCCTGCCATATCAGTTATGTTATACTCACAGACATTATTCACAGACATTATCAGCAACTTCTGACCACACCACCAACAGAGGAGCACCATCAACCAGGTGGAAGCCCAGATACTCCTGAACACTGTGCAGCCTTCAACCCTTCTGCCTCACAACTGCAGTTCTGATAGACTCTAATGGGAAGTATCTGGAAGGTAGGAGACTATTCCCCAGACACTAGACGGCTCAATTTTGGCATCGCCCTACTGACAGGGCCCTACAACAGCTCATAGTCTCACGTCAAAATGTTTCTCAAAAGTCACATTTCGAAGTTGTTCCAAATGTCAATTTTTTTAAGTGTTTAAGGTTAAGTTTAGGCATTAACTCCGAATGGTTAAGGGATAATGTTTGGGATAGGCTTAAAACCAAAATATAAAAAAACAACTTTCTATCGCTGGATTCAAACTTCGAACCTTTAGAATCAGAGGCAGATGTATACACCCATCCACCATCCCCATCCACAATGCCCTAGCAAAACTGATGCCTACTTGAAGGTAACAGTTGCCCCTAGTGGCCGGTTTCCACATCATCTCCCGACATTCTGAGACATGGATGGACGTCTAATACTGACTTGTATAACGGGTGACCTTGCCGCTGTCAAGCCAAGCTGGAAAATCCTGACAACCTTGTCATACATACTGGGACAAATAACCTGCGCACAAAAGAAGAAAGAGTGGCTGAGGAAGTGAGAAAGTTGGCAGAGAAAGCACACAACCTGTTCCCAAGGACAAACATTATTATATCTGCCTTTCTACCAAGGAAAGATCTCCTCGGGCAAATGATCCACAATGTCAACCAAAAAATCTCCATGGACTGTGCCTCACTACCAAATGTCAGCATCTCTCATCACCAGAGCCTGAAATGTGAACACTTGTATGCTCATGTACACCTGGACCATGAGGGAGTACGTAATCTTTGCCAAGGACCTGAAGGAGTTCCACAATCATACCAGCCCAGCAACAGAGCCCCTCCACCTTCCCGCTATTCAAGGAGAGAGGAAGCCCATCTCAGCTGAGCCAGACGCAGACATCTCCAGCCCCTAGCAACATGTCTGAGCCCAGCGACACTAGACCCAGCCCAGATCAACCCAGCGGTGCCAGAACCAGCCCAGCTCAGCCCAGCGGTGCCAGAACCAGCCCAGCTCAGCCCAGCGGTGCCAGACACAGCTCCGCTAAGCCCAACACTTCACAGCACTGGACTGTACTCTAGGGGTAGGGAAAATAGTGGCCAAGAGGAGGGTACCCCAGCCCTACCACAGCCTCACTGCCAGCCTCAGGCTGAGACATATAAACCCTTCAGCCATCGGAGAGGTGCGTCAACTGCTTAAGCTGTTGTGCAAAATCCTAGAATAGGCATACAGGAAGTTGGTACGCTTAGTCTAACTATTGTGCGGGTGCCTCAACTACCCACATAACGCAAGACACATACCAGAATGTATATCCACATCAACTGCTGGAAAACACACACACACACGCACATGTTTGGATTCTCCTGTTCTAGATTTGCTTGTGTATTGATTTCCTATGTACTTTAATTTCCTATGTACTAACTATTAGTTATTGGAATATCCAGGGCTTGTTCTACCTTAGGTCTTAACGCCACAAACCCAGATTTTCTTAACACCAAAGGTCAAGACATAATAGTACTTCCAGAAACATGGTGTTCGTGGTGATATAGGTACTCGATGTCCTTCAGGCTATAGGGAAATTCATAAAACAGGACAGGGACTCGGGAGGAATTATCATATGGTAGAAACAGGACCTTTCACTGAGCCAATCAAGATGTGTAGCACCCACATTTGGTTAAAACTCAACAAGGGCACAGTCCTCAGTGACAATTATTTATGTATAGGTGTGGTGTATGTGTAACGGATGTGAAATGGCTAGCTAGTTAGCAGGTACGCGCTACTAGCATTTCAATCAGTTACGTCACTTGCTTCTGAGACTTAAGTAGGGTTTCCCCTTGCTCTGCAAGGGCCGTGGCCTTTGTGGAGCGATGGGTAACGATGCTTCGTGGGCGACCGTTGTTGATGTGTGCAGAGGGTCCCTGGTTTGCGCCCGTGTCGGGGCGAGGGACGGTTTAAAGTTATACTGTTACATTTGTGCCGTGACCCGGATCACTGGTTGCTGCGGAAAAGGAGGAGGTTGAAAGGGGGTGAGTGTAACGGATGTGAAATGGCTAGCTAGTTAGCGGGTACGCGCTACTAGCATTTCAATCAGTTACGTCACTTGCTGTGAGACTTAAGTAGGGTTTCCCCTTGCTCTGCAAGGGCCGCGGCCTTTGTGGAGCGATGGGTAACGATGCTTCGTGGGCGACCGTTGTTGATGTGTGCAGAGGGTCCCTGGTTCGCGCCCGTGTCGGGGCGAGGGACGGTTTAAAGTTATACTGTTACATATGCTTCTCCTCAGATTCATTTTACAATGAGGATCAGTTTCATGATAATCTCCAAAGAGAGACCGACCAGTTTCAAGATGAGGGAAATGTGCTTTTGTGTGGAGATTTTAATACTAGAACAGGTTCTGAACCTGAATGTGTAGAACCTGAGGGTAATGGACATATATTTGGACATTCCTCCTTTATACCAGAGTCCCATCACTAGTAATATAAATAGCCCTGAACAAAAATGGAAAGGAGTTAGTGCATCTCTGTCAAGCCTTAGGCCTGTATTTTTTTTTTTATGGCAGGATTCTTGGGACAAGTGTTGTTAACTATGCAATCTGACTTGGCTCCTCCATTAGTGCATTAATGTCAGACCACAGACACCATTGTCTGACCACTGCCAGATGAGTGTCTTTTTGAAAAAGACTTCTCGTCCCAAAGACCACACAAACAGAGCCCTGAACACTGATTAGTCTAAATAAAACATACAGATGGGCCCCTGATAGCTCAACACACTTCAACGCCCAGAAATGACAAACTGTATGAATGATTTCCTTTCAAATACACTCAGCCCAAACCTCCCTGACATAAATTTGTCTTGTGAATAAATTAAATCAGATATTATTTATTTTACCTTTATTTAACTAGGCAAGCCAGTTAAGAACAAATTCTTATTTTTTTATTTTTTTATTTCACCTTTATTTAACCAGGTAGGCTAGTTGAGAACAAGTTCTCATTTGCAACTGCGACCTGGCCAAGATAAAGCATAGCAGTGTGAACAGACAACACAGAGTTAGACATGGAGTAAACAATAAACAAGTCAATAACATGGTAGAAAAAAAAAGAGAATCTATATACAATGTGTGCAAAAGGCATGAGGTAGGCAATAAATCGAATAATTACAATTTAGCAGATTAACACTGGAGTGATAAATCATCAGATGATCATGTGCAAGAAGAGATACTGGTGTGCAAAAGAGCAGAAAAGTAAATAAATAAAAGCAGTATGGGGGGTGAGTAGGTAAATTGGGTGGGTATTTACAGATGGACTATGTACAGCTGCAGCGATCGGTTAGCTGCTCGGATAGCAGATTTTTAAAGTTGTTGAGGGAGATAAAAGTCTCCAACTTCAGAGATTTTTGCAATTCGTTCCAGTCCAGGCAGCAGAGAACTGGAAGGAAAGGCGTCCAAATGAGGTTTTGGCTTTAGGGATGATCAGTGAGATACACCTGCTGGAGCGCGTGCTGCGGGTGGGTGTAGCCATCGTGACCAGTGAACTGAGATAAGGCGGCACTTTACCTAGCATAGCCTTGTAGATGACCTGGAGCCAGTGGGTCTGACGACGAACATGTAGCGAGGGCCAGCCGACTAGGGCATACAGGTCGCAGTGGTGGTCGTATAAGGTGCTTTAGTAACAAAACGAATGGCACTGTGATAAACTGCATCCAGTTTGCTGAGTAGAGTATTGGAAGCTATTTTGTAGATGACATCGCCGAAGTCGAGGATCGGTAGGATAGTCAGTTTTACTAGGGTAAGTTTGGCAGCGTGAGTGAAGGAGGCTTTGTTGCGGAATAGAAAGCCGATTCTTGATTTGATTTTGGATTGGAGATGTTTGATATGAGTCTGGAAGGAGAGTTTGCAGTCTAGCCAGACACCTAGGTACTTTAGATGTCCACATATTCTAGGTCCGGAACCGTCCAGGGTGGTGATGCTAGTCGGGCGTGCGGGTGCAGGCAGCGAACGGTTGAAAAGCATGCATTTGGTTTTACTAGCGTTTAAGAGCAGTTGGAGGCCACGGAAGGAGTGTTGTATGGCATTGAAGCTCGTTTGGAGGTTAGATAGCACAGTGTCCAAGGAAGGGCCGGAAGTATATAGAATGGTGTCGTCTGCGTAGAGGTGGATCAGGAATCGCCCGCAGCAAGAGCAACATCATTGATGTATACAGAGAAAAGAGTCGGCCCGAGAATTGAACCCTGTGGTACCCCCATAGAGACTGCCAGAGGACCGGACAACATGCCCTCCGATTTGACACACTGAACTCTGTCTGCAAAGTAGTTGGTGAACCAGGCAAGGCAGTCATTAGAAAAACCGAGGCTACTGAGTCTGCCGATAAGAATATGGTGATTGACAGAGTCGAAAGCCTTGGCCAGGTCGATGAAGACGGCTGCACAGTAATGTCTTTTATCGATGGCGGTTATGATATCGTTTAGTACCTTGAGCGTGGCTGAGGTGCACCCGTGACCGGCTCGGAAACCGATTGCACAGTGGAGAAGGTACGGTGGGATTCGAGATGGTCAGTGATCTGTTTGTTGACTTGGCTTTCGAAGACCTTAGATAGGCAGGGCAGGATGGATATAGGTCTGTAACAGTTTGGGTCCAGGGTGTCTCCCCCTTTGAAGAGGGGATGACCGCGGCAGCTTTCCAATCCTGGGGATCTCAGATGATACGAAGGAGAGTTGAACAGGCTGGTAATAGGGGGTGCGACAATGGCGGCGGACAGTTTCAGGAATAGGGGGTCCAGATTGTCAAGCCCAGCTGATTTGTATGGGTCCAGGTTTTCCAGCTCTTTCAGAACATCTGCTATCTGGATTTGGGTAAAGGAGAAGCTGGGGAGGCTTGGGCGAGTAGCAGCGGGGGGGGGCGGGGCTGTTGGCCAAGGTTGGAGTCGCCAGGAGGAAGGCATGGCCAGCCATTGAGAAATGCTTGTTGAAGTCTTCGATTATCACGGATTTATCGGTGGTGACCGTGTTACCTAGCCTCAGTGCAGTGGGCAGCTGGGAGGAGGTGCTCTTGTTCTCCATGGACTTTACAGTATCCCAGAACTTTTTGGAGTTAGAGCTACAGGATGCAAATTTCTGCTTGAAAAAGCTGGCCTTTGCTTTCCTGACTGACTGCGTGTATTGGTTCCTGACTTCCCTGAACAGTTGCATATCGCGGGGGCTCTTCGATGCTATTGCAGTTCGCCACAGGATGTTTTTTGTGCTGGTCGAGGGTAGTCAGGTCTGGAGTGAACCAAGGGCTATATCTGTTCTTGGTTCTGCATTTTTTGAACGGAGCATGCTTGTCTAATATGGTGAGGAAGTAACTTTTAAAGAATGACCAGGCATCCTCAACTGACGGGATGAGGTCAATATCCTTCCAGGGTACCCGGCCAGGTCGATTAGAAAGGCCTGCTCGCAGAAGTTGTTTTAGGGAGCGTTTGACAGTGATGAGGGGTGGTCGTTTGACCGCGGACCCGTGGCGGATACAGGCAATGAGGCAGTGATCGCTGAGATCTTGATTGAAGACAGCAGAGGTGTACTTGGAGGGCAGGTTGGTCAGGATAATGTCTATTAGGGTGCCCATGTTTACGGATTTAGGGTTGTACCTGGTGGGTTCCTTGATGATTGTGTGAGATTGAGGACATCAAGCTTGGATTGTAGGACTGCCGGGGTGTTAAGCATATCCCAGTTTAGGTCACCTAACAGAACAAACTCTGAAGCTAGATGGGGAGCGATCAATTCACAGATGGTGTCCAGGGCACAGCTGGGAGCTGAGGGGGTCGGTAGCAGGCGGCAACAGTGAGAGACTTATTTTTGGAGAGATTAATTTTTAAAATTAGAAGTTCGAACTGTTTGGGCATAGACCTGGAAAGTATGACAGAACTTTGCAGGCTATCTCTGCAGTAGATTGCAACTCCTTCCCCTTTGGCAGTTCTATCTTGACGGAAAGTGTTATAGTTGGGTATGGAAATCCCAGAATTTTTGGTGGCCTTCCTAAGCCAGGATTCGGACACGGCAAGACATCAGGGTTGGCAGAGTGTGCTAAAGCGGTGAGTAAGGCAAACTTAGGGAGGAGGCTTCTGATGTTGACATGCATGAGGCCAAGGCTTTTTCGATCACAGAAGTCAACAAATGAGGGTGACTGGGGACATGCAGGGCCTGGGTTTACCTCCACATCACCCGAGGAACAGAGGAGTAGTAGGATGAGGGTGCGGCTAAAGGCTATCAAAACTGGTCGCCTAGAGCGTTGGGGACAAAGAATAAAAGGAGCAGATTTATGGGCGTGGTAGAATAGATTCTGGGCATAATGTGCAGACAGGGGTATGGTGGGGCGCGGGTACAGCGGAGGCAAGCCCAGGCACTGGGTGATATAAGAGAGGTTGTATCTCTGGACATGCTGGTCTCAATGGGTGAGGTCACCGCATGTGTGGGGGTGGGACAAAGGAGGTATCAGAGGTACGGAGAGTGGAACTACAGGGTCCATTGCAAACCAAAACAATGATAATGATAACTAGCCTGAACAACAGTATGCAAGGCATATTGATATTTGAGAGAGACATACAATAAGGCATAAAGTGATTGCAGGTCTTGATTGGGAGAGCTAGCTAAAACAACAGTAAGATAACAGCAGCAATAACAGGGTGCTAGTCTAACACAGCAACAACAGGTAAAAATGGCGACGACTAGGCAGAGAGGGTCGGATTAACTACACACAGATCCTGAGTTAAAGCACAGAGCCGACAGATAAAACACAAATAAACAGAATGGAGTACCGTGAATTAATGGACAGTCAAGCATGCATCAGCTATGTAGCCAAGTGATCATAGTGTCCAGGGGGCAGCCGTAGATGGAGCAGGAGGCCTCCACTAAGCTAGCACGCGGCGTTTAAAGTTAGTAGCCCGGGGGGTGGTCTGCTCAGACGGAGGGGTCTGCTCAGACGTGGTCGTGTCGACAGAGAATCCAAGCCGGATGGCGAAAGAGAGGTTGTGAATTGTAGAATTGTGTTTGCTAACTGGTGCTAGCTTCGTGGCAGTGGCGCTAGCTGCGCTAGCTGCAAGCTAGCTGTGAGGATCAGAAGTAGTGGCTCAGGGATTACGGCAGGAATCCGGCGTTGTTGTCGAGAGACAGTCCGATGCTGGTAAATTGGTGAGTAATATCCAGGCTAATAACAGGGCTGGTGTCTGTGCAGAAGGTAAAAGCTACTAGCAGCGGCAAAAAAATGGCTAAATTAGCTTGTAGCTGATTTAGACCAGTTGTGATGGATTGGCAGGGCTCTGTGTCGGCAAAAAAAGGTCCAGTCCAATTGGCAAAAGAGGTATTGTAGCCCAAGAATTCGCTGGAGACCTCTTCGGCTAGCGGCAGATGGGCCTAGCTCGAGGCTAGCTCAAGGCTAACTGGTGCTTGCTTCGGGACAGAGGTGTTAGCCAGTAGTAGCCACTCGGTTGCAGCTAGCTAGCTGTGATGATACGGTGTAATTGTCCAGAGCTTGCGTCAGGAATCCGGTGATGTGGTAGAGAAAAAGCAGTCCTATATGCTCTGGGTTGATATCGCGCTTGCAGACTGGCAGGTATTGGCCCGAGCTGAAGTTGGCTGTGTCCGAGTTAAGGGTGAAGACCGCAGCAGTGGCTAACTGACTACTAGCTAGTAGCTAGTTATCTGGCTAGCTTCTGATTGGGGTTACGGTTTAAAGTATAAAAAATAGCATGTCCGTACCACATTGGGTGAGGCGGAATGTAGGAATGTATATTCAGTTCCTAGATGAAAGTGAAATTAAAATATATACGAAATGTATACGAAAAATACGAGGACTATTTACACGGGACAAGACAAGACAAACACACGTCCGACTGCTACGCCATCTTGGATTCTATGGATTTGGGTTTACAATGACGGCCTAGGAACCGTGGGTTAACTGCCTTGTTCAGGGGCAGAACGACACATAAAGGTCAGCTTTCGGATACTGGCCCAACGCTCTAACCACTAGGCTACCTGCCGCCCCTGAAGCAGATATGGTGTACTCCTCAATGCCATGGGAGGAATCATGGAACATATTCCAGTTTGTGCGAGCAAAACAGTCCTGTAGTTTAGCATCTGCTTCATCTGACCACTTTTTTATTGATCTAGTCACTGGTGCTTCCTGCTTTATGTTTTGCTTGTAAGCAGGAATCAGGAGGATAGAATTATGGTCAGGGCTTTGTGATGGCCACTTCAATACCTTGACTTTGTTGTCCTTAAGCCATTTTGCCACAACTTTGGAAGCATGCTTGGGGTCATTGTCCATTTGGAAGACCCATTTGCGACCAAGCTTTAACTTCCTGACTGATGTCTTGAGATGTTGCTTCAAATATATCCACATACTTTACCTTCCTCATGATGCCATCTATTTTGTGAAGTGCACCAGTCCCTCCTGCAGCAAAGCACCCCCACAACATGATGCTGCCACCCCCGTGCTTCACGGTTAGGATGGTGTTCTTCGGCTTGCAAGCCTCCCCCTTTTTCCTCCAAACATAATGATGGTCATTATGGCCAAACAGTTCTATTTTTGATTCATCAGATCAGAGGACATTTCTCCAAAAAGTACAATCTTTGTCCCCATGTGCAGTTGCAAACCATAGTCTGGATTTTTATGACTGTTTTGGAGCAGTGGCTTCTTCCTTGCTGAGCGGCCTTTCAGGTTATGTCGATCTAGGACTCGTTTTACTGTGGATATAGATACTTTTGTACCTGTTTCCTCCAGCATCTTCACAAGGTCCTATGCTTTTGTTTTGGGATTGATTTGCATTTTTCGCACCAAAGTACGTTCATCTCTAGGAGACAGAACGTGTCTCCTTCCTGAGCGGTATGACGGCTGCGTGGTCCCATGGTGTTTATACTTTCATACTATTGTTTGTACAGATGAACGTGGTGCCTTCAGACGTTTGGAAATTGCTGCTACTAAGGATGAACCAGACTTGTGGAGGTCTACAACATTTTTCTGAGGTCTTGGCTGATTTCTTTTGATTTTCCCATGATGTCAAGCAAAGAGGTACGGAGTTTGAAGGTAGGCCTTGAAATACATCCACAGGTAAACCTCCAATTGACTCAAATTATGTCAATTAGCCTATCAGAAGCTTCTAAAGCCATGACATCCATTTTCTGGAATTTTCCAAGCTGTTTAAAGGCACAGTCAATTCAGTGTATGTAAACTTCTGACCCACTGGAATTGTGATACAGTGAATTATAAGTGAAATAATCTGTCTGTAAACAACTGTTGGAGAAATGACCTGTGTCATGCACAAAGTAGATGTCTTAACCAACTTGCCAAAACTATAGTTTGTTAAAAAGAAATTTGTGGAGTGGTTGAAAAACGAGTTTTAATGACTCCAATCTAAGTGTATGTAAACTTCCGACTTCAACTGTAATGCTCCCAGAAAGAAATTAATTGGCTTTCGATCCAAACACAGAACGACAGACCACATACACACATTGCACACACTAATAAACCATCATGTTCATCAGAGAAGCAGAGGAAAAGTATTTGAATGTTTTGTGGATTATAAGAATGCTTTTGATTCCATAAAGCATGATGGATTATATTACAAAACCCTCCAAAGCGGCGTTGAGGGTAAAGTTCACGACATCAGGAAATCTATTTACTCGAACGGCACATGTAGTATTAAACTGAACAATAAAATAACATTGTTTTTTGCACATTATTTGGGAATACAACCAAAGTTGTGTTCAAACTTTTGACTGGTCCTGTATATATTTACCAAAAAATATATGGGGGATTGGAAATGATGCAGACAATTACATTGATGGAATCTACAATTTATCTGCAGTATTAAAGCTGATCTACCGCCCCAAAAAAAGACCCCACCTTCGCTGAGACGTTAAAGGATGTTTCTCTGGGTGGCTAGTCCACCTCACCCCACAGGAGCAGCAGACCAGCCACCAACACTGTGAGACAAATCAGACACTCCTTTAGACCTGCATCCAGTGACGCCTCGCAAAGACTGGAAAACAGCCAGCAACATTGGCCCCCACCACCACCCTCTACCACTTCTCTCTCAGGAACTGCATACAGATACATTGATCGTTCAATCAAATCAATCACATGTAGTTATAAAGCCCTTTTTACATCAGCCGATGTCACAAAGTGCTATACAGAAACCCAGCTTAGAACCCAAAACAGCAAGCAATGCAAATGTAGAAGCACGGTGGCTAGGAAAAACTCCCTAGAAAGGCAGGAACCTAGGAAGAAACCTAGAGAAGAACCAGGCTCTGAGGGGTGGCCAGTCCTTTTCTGCCTGTGTCGGGTGGAGATTATAACAAATGTTCATAGATGACCAGCAGGGTCAAATAATAATAATAATCACAGTGGTTGTAGAGGGTGCAACAGGTCAGCACCTCAGGAGTAAATGTCAGTTGGCTTTTCATAGCCGATCATTCAGAGTGAGAGACAGCAGGTGCGGTAGAGAGAGAGATCGAAAACAGCAGGTCTGGGACGAGGTAGCACATCCGGTGAACAGGTCAGGGTTCCATAGCCGCAGGCAGTACAATTGAGAGAGAGAGAGAGAGAATTAAATACTTAAATTGTACAACTGAAGATCAACACAGGAGGAAAATATTGACAGAGAGTGAGGTAAAAAAAACAATGTTAATCGTGCTAGCTAACCAAATTCAAATCTGTCAACTAGCTTAACATCTATCTCCAACTGTTTACTGGTGGTAACCATAGCAACATGGCTACTGAGGCAGCAGGATCAGCGACAGAGACTGAGAGAGACTCCCCCCCTTTTTTTTGAATTTCCAGCAGAAATCAAATCGGAGAAGGGAAGAACCAATTTTAAACACAGAATTCTGAGGGAGAACCCAGAAACTTTATTTGCCGACTGCTCACAAAACAGGACTGTTACAAACCTGTTATTTTACATAGACCACACTACTGCCTGGCATACAGCTGTAACCAGGCATTTCAGCTATACCACTACGAAAGGCATATGCGAGGGAAGGCAAATCCACATTTTTGAGGACAGCGAGCAGGAAAACAGGTTTCTGACGGTAAACATGTACCAGAACGGCACTGTCATGGCCCAGGGCGGTGAGGCTGCACTCAGCTTTTTAATGCAGGACTTCCCCACCCTAAGGAAGATAGCGGAAACAGAAAAAGACAAGGACAGCACCCAGACCTCTCCCCTCACCTCAGGCACCCTAACAGCAGGATTATCCTCCCCCCTGCCTGCCTACAACCACCAGAGCCAAGACCACAGCGCTTGAGGAGGTAAAGGCCACCATGAGGAGAGAACTAGTGCAGGTAAAGGAGGAGATGGCAAAGGAGTTGTCTGTCATCAAGAGGGTGCTGCAGCACAGAGAGCAGACTGTAGAGACTCCTGGAGAGAAGCTACAGCCCTCACCACCCCTAACAACCCCACTGACCCACCTTTACCCACAACCCCCCCACACCCATACCGACAACCCTTTACCCACACCCCCAGTCAACAAGGAGGCTCACATGGGGAAACCTACTACAGAGAGAAGCTCTCTGCCCCCCCCGACACACCCCCACACACCCCTCCATGTACACAGGCCCTGTGTACCCCAGCCACAGACCGTAAACATACTAATCTGGTAAAACCTACTGAGGTGGCCATCCTCATTGACTCAAATAGGAAATTCATCCAAGAGGAAAAACTCTTCCCCCACCACAAGGTGTCCAAAATATGGTGCCCAAAATCACAGGATGCACTCCACATCCTGTTCCAGCCTGACTTTGGCACACCAGACCACATTATTATTCACACCGGCACCAACAACCTGCAAGAGGGGCAGGAGAGAGTAGGCAGCCTGGTCAACAGAGTAGCAGAGAGGGCCTCTGAGCGGTTCCCCAACTCCCACATCACCATCTCCACTCTGCTGCCCCGCAAAGACTTTCACTCCCATACCATTCAGAAAGTCAACGCTGACATCACCAGAGGGTGTGGCCTACTCCCGAACGTGCACGTTGCTCACCACCCAACAATCACCCCAGAGCATCTGCACGACCACTCCCACCTGAGGAAGCAGACAGTAGGGATGTTTGCCAAGTCTCTAAAGGATGTGGCACTTGGTAGACAAAAACGCCATGCCGCACTGGACAGAGGACCACCCAGAGACCCCTACCAACCACTGCACCACCAAGGAGCCCCAGGCCCCCTCAACGCCCCACCAGACCCAGCACACCCCACAGGCCCCACCCACCACCAGAGCAACACCACTTCCATCGGCTTAGCCAGACTGGACCGGGGCAAGCCTACTACCCCGCACCAGACCACCACCTCTACCAGACCAGAGAGGATGCCCCACGGCCCAGACCTGGCCCCCCTCCACTCCAAAGGGCCCCCCTCCACTCCACAGGGCCCAACAGCAGGACCCGCGCAGCTACGTGGAGGTCGTCAGAGGACAAAAGAACCCTGTAGGATTGAGTGAGATTAAACAGCTCCTCCAATACATCTGCACTAAACTGCACTAAACACGCACACACACACACACACACACACGGACGCATGCATACACACACACACACACGCACAAATACACACACACACACACACATACACCTATTGTACTAAAAGTTTACTTGTTCATTGAATAGGAATATGTATATACACTGCTCAAAAAAATAAAGGGAACACTTAAACAACACAATGTAACTCTAAGTCAATCACACTGCTGTGAAATCAAACTGTCCACTTAGGAAGCAACACTGATTGACAATAAATTTCACATGCTGTTGTGCAAATGGAATAGACAAAAGGTGGAAATTATAGGCAATTTAGCAGCACCCCCGAATAAAGGAGTGGTTCTGCAGGTGTGACCACAGACCACTTCTCAGTTCCTATGCTTCCTGGCTGATGTTTTGGTCACTTTTTGAATGCTGGCGGTGCTTTCACTCTAGTGTAGCATGAGACGGAGTCTACAACCCACACAGCTGGCTCAGGTAGTGCAGCTCATCCAGGATGGCACATCAATGCGAGCTGTTGGCAAGAAGTTTGCTGTGTCTGTCAGCGTAGTGTCCAGAGCATGGAGGCGCTACCAGGAGACAGGCCAGTACATCAGGAGACGTGGAGGAGGCCGTAGGAGGGCAACAACCAGCAGCAGGACCGCTACCTCCGCTTTGTGCAAGAGGAGCAACTGCCAGAGCCCTGCAAAACCTCTTGGCCCAAGCACAGTAGATTATATATTACAACATTGACCCTTTCTCTCTCAGCTCATTCACTGTCAAGCCACTAACACCTCTGCTGATCACAGCCAAATTACGTTGTTCCTCAAAAGAATAGACATGGAAACAACCACACATTCACAGCCCAGTAAGCTATACTTCATACAGATGGGCCAACACAGCACAGAAGAATACCAGAAAGCAACCTGTAACCAAAATATCCAAACACTCTTAGATAACTTTCTGGATCCACATTCACTCACAGTAAAGAAGGCATCAATCTAGCAGTAAAAAACATCAACTATATATTCAGGCAAATGGCAAAAGAAGCACAACTGAAATTGATAAAAAACAAAACAAAAAGACCACAGATGACAACTGGTTTGATGCAGATTGTAAAAAGCACAGAGACCCAAATAATGGTGAATTACGCCTTCATTACTGTGAGACTTTAAAACACTACACTCATAACCAAAAAAGCACAGTACAACAGCAAGCAGCTGACACTAACTGAGGAGTCCATAAACACAAACAACTTCTGGCAAAATTGGAAAAAACTAAAAACATCGAAACAAGAGGAATTAGCGATACAAAATGGTGACATATGGACAACCCACTCTACAACACTGTTCAAATTGACACAAATGAAGAGCAACGCCAAATTCATGAGAAGTTGAATGGATGAGAAAAAGCTATAAAGGACAATCAAAATCCATTGGACTCCCAAATTACTGATCAGGAGCTCTATAAGCAAGGCCCTCAAATTTAGAAAAGCATGCGGACCTGATGGCATCCAAAATGAAGTGCTCAAACTCACTAGTGCAAAATTTCAATTGGCTATATTAAAACTGTTTAATTTGATCCTGAGTGTAGGTTATTTCCCTGACATCTGAAATCAAGGACTCATGACCTCTTTAAGAACGGAGACAAATTTGACCCTAACAATTACAGAGGCATTTGTGTGAACAGTAACCTGGGGAAGGTTTTCTGTAGTCTTATAAATGTAAGAGTTCTAAACTTCCTTAATAAGCACAATGTCTTGAGTAAAAGCCAAATTGGATTTATACCAAAACATCGCACGACTGATCATATTTACACCCTACACACCCTGATAGATAAACATGCCCACCAAAATAATACCAAAATAATACCAACAAATAATACCAACATATATCGACTTCCAAAAAGCATTTGATTCTATTTGGCACACAGGACTGTTCTACAAAGTTATTGAAAGTGGTGTAGGGGGTAAGACATATGACATAATTAAATTAATGTATACTGGCAATACGTGCAGCATTAAAATTGGCAAGAAAATAATAGAATTCTTTAACCAGGGGCGGGGCCTTCAGCAGGGTTGCAATCTGAGCCATGCACTCTTCAATATTTACATCAACGAATTGGCCACTATTCTAGAAAAATCTTCAGCCCCTGGTGTTAGTCTCCACAATTCAGAGGTTAAATGCCTACTCTTCGCAGATGACCTATGCCTGCTGTCACCCACAGCACATGGCCTACAGCAGAGCCTGGACCTGCTAGAGCAGTACTGGCAGACCTGGGCCCTGGCAGTAAACCCCAAAAATACTAAAATAATGATTTTCCAGAGAAGATGCAGATCTCAGGGAATTAGACCAAAGTTCTCAATTGGTACAAAATATATAGAGTACTGCACACACTACAATTATTTCGGTTTAAAAATAAGCTCAACTGGACACCTTAATGAGGCAGTGAATGAACTGAGAGAGAAAGCACACAGGGCATTCTATGCCGTTCAAAAACAAATTCAAGTTGAAATACCTATTCAAATTTCGCTAAAACGAATTGAATGTGTCATTGAACCAATTGCACTTTATGGCAGCGAGGTGTGGGGTCCACTTGCAAAACAAGATTTCACCAAATGGGACAAACACCCCATTGAAACCATGCATGCAGAGTTCTGTAAGATTCTCCTACATGTCCAGATGAAAACTACAAACAATGCATGTAGGGCAGAATTAGGTCAATATCCACTAATAATAAAAACTCAAAAAAGAGCAATTAAGTTTTGGAAACATCTAAAATACAGTGACCCCCTCTCATATCATTACGAAGCCCTGCAATGCCAAGAGCTGAGCAAAGAAAAGAGTCCCCTCATCCAGCTGGTCCTGAGTTCACAAACCTGTTCTAATAACACACTGAAGCCTCAAGAACAGAACATCCAATCAATCAGAATAAAACAAATTACAACACAATCAAAACAAAACGACAATGCTTATTGGGAAACACAAGCACAAAGCAAAATGCCGTGCTATCTGGCCCTAAATCGACAGCACACCGTGGCTAACTATTTGACCATGGTTACTGATCAAAACCTTAGAAAAACCTTGACAAAGTACAGGCTCAGTGAGCACAACCTTGCCATTGAGAAGGGTAGACACAGGAAAACCTGGCTCCCTGTAGAGGAAAGACTGTGCAACCACTGCACCACAGCAGAACCTGAGACAGCTGCATTTCCTGACAAAATGTCTAAAATATAAAACAATTAGTGTAATTTCCCCAAATTTGAAACCCTTATTCAAGGTTTCAAAGACCTCTCTGATGAGAGTAGGCTACCCGTCCTGTTGGGGGAGGACGCAGAGAGCTGTGGGTTGGCAGCGCACTACATTGCTGCCTGCCATAAGATGAGGTCACAGTGTCTGACAGACCAATCAACCTGCACATGTCCTCTACTGTATGCTTATTGTTCAATGTGTGGTTATTTTGACCCTTGGTTATTGTCGTCCCGTTGACAATTTTGATTCTTATTATATTAATATTGTAAATATCCAAAGTAAGCTTTGGCAATATGTACATTGTTACATCCTCCCAATAAAGCAAATTGAATTGAGAGGGAGGGCGAGAGGGAGAGAGAGAGCTTAAATTCACACAGGACACCGGATAAGGCAGGAGAAAAACTCAGACACATAAACTATTGCAGCATAATTACTGGAGGCTGAGATCTGTTCCCAAGCTGTACGCCGTGAAAGAGGCCCCATGCAGAGTTTGGAGAATCGCCCTCTTCAATTCCCCCTACAACCTCCCTCCCATGTTACCAGGCCCGCCTCAGCACAGCTCTACCAGACCCGGCCCGCCTCAGCACAGCTCTACCCGGCCCATCACAGCACAGTTCAACCTGACTCAGCACAACTCCACCAGACCTGTCCCGCACAGCTCAACCAGACCCGGCCCACCTCAGCACAGTTTTACTAAACCCGGCTCATCACAGCACAGCTCTACCAGACCAGGCCTACCTCAACTCAGCCTAGCTCTACACAGCACCGACTACTACCATAGGATCTGGCAAAATACTGTTGAGGGTAATGCACCACATCAGCCCTCATATGCTGAGAGTTTGGAGTTTTGCCAGCCACACTGTCTTCAACGCCATCCTATTCAATTCCCCCCACAACCTCCCTCTCAGGCTAATTTTGGTTACCCTCCCTACTGCCATCCCCAGATAAGGCCTGGGACACTGCTTCCCCCCATGGCAGCCACAAACCGGCGACAGGACCACACCAAGGTTTCCTGTGCACACCCAGAATGGAGCATTGGCAGCCACTCCAGTCCCCTGCAGCAGCTCCACTCCTTTGGCGGGAGCTTCATCCAGGTGGACAGAGCTCTGCCAACACTGCTCTCCCAGTTCCTGCATTCAGCAACTTGAAGGAAGTCTTGTCAAATGCTCTGTCTGCTCTGCTGTCACGTGGTTAGCCAGGGACATTGGCAAAGTCTCAGCTCACTCAACAAATAGCTGCAGATGACCCTATGCCTGTTAGATCTTATGGGAATGAGCTGAATACCCCCTCTGACTTTAAAACTCGTAAAGGGGCTTGGGCTAATGCACCTAACTAAATGTGCGAAGTATGACTTCAAAAATGGGCACAATTGACATTTGGGTACAGGACTTGTGTCCTGACATTCTGATTCCTTTGGAAACATGGTTAAATGGTTCTGTCTCTTATAAAGATTTTGAAGTAAATTATTATAATGTAACAGATTACAGAAAGGGGGAGGAGTGGCCATATATGTAAAATATATTTAAATATTTATTTTTCCACTCATTTTTAGCTCCTGGTTGTAGATGTGTCCATAAACCAGAATACTTATTTATTTGTTGCTGGGATTTACCACCACCCCCTGCCATGGTGGATGCCATTGGTGCTATATCTGAGTGTTTAACCCCTTTTCTGTCCTTTGAGTTGGTCATTTTAGGGTATTTGAATCTGGATTGGCTATCCCAGGCCTCAGGTCAGTTTAAGAGTATATGCATTGATTTTAATCTGACTCAATTGATCTCGAACCCCACACGGCTAAATGTGAAAAGTGTTTGCATATGATCTCAGTGTTCATTGTCCGATAGTGTGTATTAGAGATACGAAACCGCAAAATACTACATTTGTTTAATTAAGAAGAGAAATTTAAAAAAGTTTTATTCTCAAGTGTTTTTACATGACATGGAGAAACAGATTTACCATCTCGATTTAAGAAAGCTAAATCAAGCTACTTTTTAATCTCTGACTCTGCTGGTGATCCTTCTACATTTTGGAAAACAGTAAATGCAATGAAGCTTACAAATTCGGCATCTTCCTGCCTAAGGAAGTTCTGCCTGACATTGGCATCTGAGTGGCGCAGCGGTCTAAGGCACTGCATATCAGTGCTAGAGGCGTCACTACAGACCCTTGTTCAATTCCAGGCTGTATCACAACCGGCCTTGATTGGGAGTCCCATAGGGCGGTACACAATTGGCCCAGCGTCTTTAGGGTTTGGCCGGGGTAGGCCGTCATTTTAAATAAGAATTTGTTCTTAACTGACTTGACTAGTTAAATAAAAGGTAAAAAATAAATTAAAAGAAGAATGGGATAAGTGATGCTTTTAATCATCATTTTATCTCGGCAGGCTTTTTATTTGAGAGAAACTGTGATTTAATTGACCCTGGTCTGTCAATACACTGCTCTTCCCTCTGCCAGCCTCTAGATGACTCTACGGTTAACCCGCAACTTTTTAATTTCAACAATTTACTATGATGTGCTAGATGCCTTGCTTAAGATTAATATAAATAATATCCACTGGGGCTGATATGCTTGATCCATTTTTGTTGCAGCTCTCTGCCACCCTGATGGCTGAATCATTAACCCATATTTTTAACCTGATTTATTATATCTGGTACTATCCCCAAGATTTGGAAGGCGGCCCATGTACTCCCCTTTCACAAAGATAATGACCCTCCTGACTTAAATAATTATTGCCCCTATTTCTAATCTTTCTTGCCTAACTAAAATATTAGAATCCTTGATTAGTTCTCAGCTACGATCTTTCTTGTCTTTGAAACATATTCTGAATGTAAATCAGTCAGGTTTTATACCAGCTCATAGCACTATCTCTGCTGCATCCTTACATGCTGACCAGACCGCACGTGCGTCCGTCATCGCACGCATGTTGATTTTGTCCATTCACACCAGAAACGATCAGGACACGCAGGTTTAAATATCAAAACAAACTCTGAACCAACTATATTAATTTGGGGACAGGTCGAAAAGCATTTAAAAAATTTGGCAATTTAGCTAGCTAGCTTGCTGCTGCTAGCTAATTTGCCCTCGGATATAAACATTGGGTTGTTATTTAACCTGAAATGCACAAGGTCCTCTACTCTGACAATTAATCCATAGATAAAAGGGTGAAAGTTTGTTTTCTAGTAATCTCTCATCCTTCAGGCTTCTTCTTCTTTGGACTTTATATGGCGGTTGGCAACCATCTTTAAGGTGCATTACCACTACTGACTGGACTGGAGTGTGGACCTCAGTTCATCTTCAATCACCATCGTGGGTATATGCTCCTAAAAACCAATGAGGAGATGGGAGAGGCAGGAACCAAGTTATATTTTAACGCCTGGCTACGCAGGTGTCAAAGGCTTTCGATACTGTTTATAATTCACTGCTATTTCAGTGTTTCCTCAAATCAAATCAAATGTTATTGGTCACATACACATGGCTAGCAGATGTTAATGCGAGTGTAGCGAAATGCTTGTGCTTCTAGTTCCGACCATGCAGTAATATCTAACAAGTAATCTAACAATTTCACAACTACCTTACATACAAGTGTAAAGGAATGAATAAGAATATGTACATAAATATATGGATGAGCGATGGCCGAACGGCTTAGGCAAGATGCAGTAGATGGTATAGAGTACAGTATATAGATATGAGATGAGTAATGTAGGGTATGTAAATATTATATAAAGTGGCATTATTTAAAGTGACTAGTGATACATTTATTACATCCAATTTTTAATTATTAAAGTGGCTAGAGATTTGAGTCAGTATGTTGGCAGCAGCCACTCAATGTTAGTGATGGCTGTTTAACAGTCTGATGGCCTTGAGATAGAAGCTGTTTTTCAGTCTCTCGGTCCCAGCTTTGATGCACCTGTAATGACCTCGCCTTCTGGATGATAGCGGGGTGAACAGGCAGTGGCTCGGGTGGTTGTTGTCCTTGGTGATCTTTTTGGCCTTCCTGTGACATCGGGTGGTGTAGGTGTCCTGGAGGGCAGGTAGTTTGCCCCCGGTGATGCGTTGTGCAGACCTCACTACCATCCGTACCAGGCGGTGATACAGCCCGACAGGATGCTCTCGATTGTGCATCTGTAAAGGTTTGTGAGTGTTTTTGGTGACAAGCCTAATTTCTTCAGCCTCCTGAGGTTGAAGAGGCACTGTTGTGCCTTCTTCACCATGCTGTCTGTGTGGGTGGACCATTTAAGTTTGTCCATGATGTGTTTGCAGAGGAACTTAAAACTTTCCATCTTCTCCACCACTGTCCCGTCGATGTGGATAGGGGGGTGCTCCCTCTGCTGTTTCCTGAAGTCCACGATCATCTCCTTTGTTTTGTTGACGTCGAGTGTGAGGTTGTTTTCTTGACACCACACTCCGAGGGCCCTCACCTCCTCCCTGTAGACCCTCTCGTCGTTGATGGTAATCAAGCCTACCACTGTAGTGTCGTCTGCAAACTTGATGATTGAGTTGGAGGCGTGCATGGCCACGTAGTCATGGGTGAACAGGGAGTACAGGAGAGGGCTGAGGACACACCCTTGTGGGGCCCCAGTGTTGAAGATCAGCGGGGTGGAGATGTTGTTTCCTACCCTCACCACCTGGGGGTGGCCCGTTAGAAAGGCCAGGATCCAGTTGCACAGGGCGGAGTCGAGACCCAGGGTCTCAAGCTTAATGACGAGTTTGGAGGGTGCTATAGTGTTAAATGCTGAGCTGTAGCCAATGAACAGCATTCTTACATAGGTATTCCTCTTGTCCAGATGGGTTAGGGCAGTGTGCAGTGTGATTGCGATTGCGTTAATCACACCCCGACCTAACCAACATAGAGAATAAACAGCTCTCTATGGTCAGGGCGTGACACACTGCCGAAGGTGCTTCAACAAAGTACTGAGTAAATGGTCTGAGTACTTATGTAAATGTGATATTCCGTTATTATTTTTTATTTGCAGACATCAATCTATTATGTGTAGATTGATGAGGGGGAAAAAAATATTTAATACATTTTAGCTAAATAGTAGAACGCAGATTATTCAGTCAACGTTCCTATCAGTCCTAGACTATGGCGACATCATCTATTTAAACGCAGCTGCCACTTCATTAAAGCTGTTAGATGCAGTTTATTATAGCACACTACACTTTATTATGGGTGACAATTTTAGTACTCATAACTGCCATCTCTACCAGAAAGTTGTTTGGCCCTCTTTGATGTCACATAGGTTGATACATTGCTATGTTTTCATTTAAAAAGCACTTTTACAAAGTCACACTGTACCTAACACCTTTACTAAACTTTAGACATACGAGTTAACACACCAAGTCTCAGTGATGGTTAACTCTGGAAATTCCTTTGGTCTCTACTGAATTAGGTAAATCAGCTTTTCGCTTTCGTCCACCTTGTTATTTATACTTGTATTTTGTAGTTATATTTTGATGTGTGTATATTCTGTCATTGATGTAATTCGGGGCTCATCTGTAAAAGGACCTTGGTCTCAGTATGACTCCCTGATAAAATAAAGGTTAAATAAATAAAAAAATATATTTTTAAATCACAGCCCTGAGCAAAAGTAGAGGGCAGTGTGTCATGCCGCCCCCTGGGTCCTGCAGTAAGGCCACACAATCTGGAGGCGTGGGCATGGTCAGGCCCTTTGTGCCAGAACACACCCACCCACCTTCCAGCCCACCCAGACACATGCACACGCACGCCCAGACACGTGGGATGTTTTTAAATTGATCTTAAGAAACATATTAGTATCAATCATTGAACATTGAATTGGTTTGGGGTAAAAAAAACGTAGGCCTAATTATGTTGTTTAATAAGAGTCTATTGATGCACCCAAGTAATCTAAGTAACATAATAAAAAAATCTCCATCGTAATCCATCAATTTAAACTAGAGATATGTTGCATGGGCTCTGTCTCAATCTACCGCATCTGCCAATGGCGGCCTTCTGCATCTGTGGTGGACGGTGTATGAGCTACAGCAGTGTTTGTCAGACCATGAGACATTCCCGAAAATCGATCTAGTCACTAAAAAGTCTGGAGTGACCGAATGGTTTGGCCTATGGAAAGATGATTCTCACACGAACACAATGATGTTCTCTGTTTTGCTCTACGACCCCCATAAGCATCTAAAAGTAACAAGGTACTGGTTGATTTTTTTTTTAAAGAATGGAGGTAGTTTTGTGCCAACAGAAAAAAGGTGTTAAATTTGAATCCAAAAACCGAAATATTTTCTGAGCTTTCTTATATCTCCTATTCCTTATTCCTCATGATTTATTTGTTGACTCTGTTTTGCCATTTATTATTGTGTTATTCAATGTGTTTCTATGGGCTATAGAAGTAAAGGTCAAATTCAATATTTTATCATGCTATTAAAAATATATATATATTTGATACCTACAGGGGTCCTAAAATTTCAAATCAAATAGCCCCCCCCCCCCCCATGAGCATATATGGTAATACATATCCAAACATGTCCATAATTATTGGCAACCTTGATAAAGATCAGCAAAAAAAGACTGTATAAATAAATTATGCAAATACTGAGCAATATTGTTGCTTCCCCTAGTCCTGTGGTCTCGAATAGTCATTCTGATTCCCATTTAAAATAGCCTTTTGAGGTATTAAAATATCATCCGTAATATTTTTGAGGTAATAGAAATGCTCAACATTTAAAAAAAAAATGTTTTTCTTTCATGACTAAATACTAGGAAGTTTGAAAAGACAGGCTGAGTGGGCGGGGAGTTAATATTCATGAGCTCGCTTTGACTGACAGCTCTTTGAAACGTCTATGTCAAGAAACTTGGATGCAGTGTTGCAGTAAAATCATATCAAGCAAATTTGGTGATACGCAAAGCAACCTAAACATCATTGAAATTGCGTCAACGATGTCAATTATTTTTTGATGAATCTCTTGTTTGGCATGACTCTTGCAGTTCACAGCAGCACTGATAGATGTGTTGACATGACAACTGTATCAGAGTTTTGAATGACCCTTTCCTCCCTTTTGTTCCGTGCTGGCTGAAGACCGAGCTAGCCAGTAACTTGCTTTAACAGCAGACACAGATGAAAGGGGAGACATATAAGTGTCTTTGCCATAGATGTAAACGTTTAATTAAATGTGCTGACACCCTACAGTCAAATTGTGGCACCAGTAGAGTAGCTATCTAGCTACAGTATATAAACCACATCCCTCTGCAAACATGCCTTCTCTGATGTCGGTTACAAGGCAGTACTTATATAAATGATGTAAGAGAATATCATGTTACCATTGGTGTATTAAAATTAGAGTTAGGGTGACGCAATCCTATCCCCTGAATAATTCTGCCTCCTGAAACCAATTGTTTGACATGGGGAGTGGACTTGTAACTTTCTGATCAAACTTGATCAATATAGGAGCAACAGTCATTTTTCATACCTTGGTCATCATAGTTTAAAAAAGAAATCTGGATTCATCCAAATATCATCCAATTGAATGAAAAACATGATTTTGACTGTTCATGACCTTTTAAGGGCATCACCATTATGAACATTTTAGCCAAAACACCTGGTTACCTCTTGGCCCCAAGACTCTTGGCCCCAAGACAATAACATCAAGCACGAATCCAAATCCACAAAGAAATGGTTAATTGACAACAAAATCAAATATACAGTACCTGGGCTCCATGCTGCACTTGTACAGTATTTTCCAAAGAGGGGAGATGCTGCTAAGCTAACATGCTTGCTGTGACTGTGAGAGTGTTTGTGAACCGGCGCTGCCATTCAGCAGATCCATCCATCATGGCCATGGAGCTTTGGAGCGGCTTTGCTCTGCCGGCCAGCAGAGTTCGATCCACGGCTGAGGCCGAGGTTCAATTAAATAATCCGGCAGGTTTGTGATGGATCATTTGGGCTACGGGTCTATGTCATGTTTAACACCTGTTGTTCGAGATGTTATGGTGGGACTAAGAGTAGGTCTCAATGCTGAACTCGTGCTTGGTAAAAAGTTATATTAGGCTATTATCCTATGACCTCCACACTCAACTGGACCACAGATGATTTTTTTAGTCGCCCAGGCTTCGACCCCTGGTATCATATAAACACACATAGGACATGGAAGAATGCATAGAATTGCAGGAAATTCGATTTAAAACTGCAAAATGTTCTCTCCGCCAACAAGAGGGGTGTGAACCGTTTGGGGTCGCAAACGGATAAATGACATTATCCATCCGGACCTTTGCCACCTAGGAAATGTGTGTGACTGGACCTTTTTAAAAATATATTTGTTTGTCTGGGCCACTCTCCGTTTTAGAATAGCTATTATCTTGTCGATTGTGACAAGGCCTGTGCTTTCCGTGGTCCTGTGCTCCACGTGGTGTTCTGTTGAGTTCAGCTCTGAGGTTGTAGGCCTGCCTCACGCTAAAAGCGTGCCTCTCCTTAGTCTGAAGTGGCTTCCTCTCTGCTCTACTTCGTCAATTTAATTCAATGAAATTAACATCTATTCAATTATTTTCATTTGAATTACTTTATTCATCCTTTAAAGATCAATTTGAGACATTGTCAGAGCACTGATCTATACTGATCTAAAGGCAGGATAGGTGAAAGTAATATGGCGGAGGCCGCCTATGGAGGTAGGTAGCCTATTATTATTTTACTCACCTGTCCCGTTCTCTGAGATCAGTTGAAGGAAAAAGGGGCCAGGAGAGAAATCTTCCACAGTCTATTGAGATCCACCCACGTGTCTGGAATATGAAAAAGTGCAGCGCCAGGCGTTGGTAGTCTCATCCAAGAGTCTCAGTTTTATACAAAACATTTATTTTTCAATGTTCTAATACAAATAGGCTATGCAAGCCTATCTGGAGGTGCGTTTGGGTTTACGCATCACTTTGTAAACCATATATTTGTCAGTTAAGGAAGAAATTAGTAATTTGCAACTTTTCCACATTACTCTGTTTGTGCAACACAGCTATGCAAATATTACCGTCTCTACCGATTTTCTAACTATAGCCTATCCCAAACACACACGCCACGGCATGCTCTGGGAAAACCATGCCTTCACTGCTGTGTCTCTCCCAGACTACGCCTTTAAATGGGTCGCGCGCGAGGTGGTGCTGAGGAGAGACCAGGAGAGGGCGGACCCGTGCGAAGTGTGTGTGAACATCCCGAGATCGGTCGCCAGTCGCACGGATCGAGCGCGCGGCTCTTGTGATGCACTGTAGCGGAGACCGACCGGAGAGAGACAGAGGAAAGAACAGCCCAATAGCCCCGATTTAACGTCTGGTACTGTGTCAGAAGTCTCGCTTTAATCGGCACCGTGTCTATTCAGTCTACTCAGTTTTTTTTACCGAACCTGGATTTAA
The DNA here is from genome assembly GCF_002910315.2 of Salvelinus sp. IW2-2015. Taxonomy (NCBI): domain Eukaryota; kingdom Metazoa; phylum Chordata; class Actinopteri; order Salmoniformes; family Salmonidae; genus Salvelinus; species Salvelinus sp. IW2-2015. The sequence continues at coordinate 1,226,465 of NC_036849.1, forward strand.
ACATTACCGGAGTTTATTGTCGGATTATTATGCATAGGATATTATCCCATAACTAAGGTCAGTCGTGCTCTATTTTCTACTTGCCAAAGGGCTCCTCTTGTCATTACTAGCAAACATCCAAAATATAGTTCTAATCGTTCCTTCGGAACACATTTGGATTGGAATGGGGATGTTATAGTAGACATTTTGAACATGTTTGTAGTTTTGGCTGTCGACAGTCTGGAACAAGTTGGGACGTTGAGAACGTCGACATGTGGTCAATACTACCTAATCATAAACTAAGCATTGCACTATACTAGTAATATCCATTGACTGGAAACATAATGATATCGACGAATAAGGTCGCTGCGTGCTGCAGGGTGGTTTACGAGTAGGCCTATAAATGGGGCATTCCGGCCATGTCGGCTCGGGTGATTCTCGAGCCCATTCCCCGGTCAACGAGGCCAGGGTGACAGGCATGGACAAGCCCCGCGGGACTGACAGAATTACGGTCACATCGCTCAGCTCGTGGCCACAGGCATTATTTATAATGGGAATTATTCATCTTTATAAAACACTGAGCATTGTAGGCATCATAAGAAGCAAAAATGACGCTAAATAAATGCTTGCTTAGGCTACGACTCTCTTCCAAACCACGCATTTTGTTCTCGTCTGAAAAGTAGCTTTGAATAATGGATACAGGGGTGTCCAGTGTCTTACGACCGCCACCGTGCATGGGGCTATTTTAAAATGTCAATTACGGTTCAGAGTAAACAAATACCTTAACGAACCGGTTCTGCATAGTCAGGGAAAACAACAGATGGGTTATGTCTAAAATGAGACCACAAAAGATGTTGTCTGTTTTGATACTGTGAGATAAAAAGACAATTCAGACATGGAAATGCTGCTTTGAATTTGATATGGGGACATGACCTTCTATGTTCCATTGATTGCCCCTACACTGCAGACACCATGATGGAGACCAGACATTTGGCCTTCCCCCTTTTCTCTCTAAAATCATATTATTTTCCAGATGAATTCGTATATGCTCATTTGAACGAAATAGACCCATCTCCATTTAGAATATCGTGGAGAAAAAAGCATTGTCTTCAGTTTGGACATTTTTTCACAGACATAGGTTGTTCGTTTGTAGCAGATAAAACACACCATACAACCCGAAACAATAATATAATACGTCGGAGTAAAATATTTATCATCGGATGAGTCTGTATTTGGATTGTAAAATAACGCAGGAAACGTGATGTTTTTTAGGCGGCGGGTAGAATTCGTTCCCTATGGAATCAAATGAGCTCGTGAGCTCTGCAGAACGTCGAGGGAGGGTGTTTTTAGGGTGCTGGTGATCTACATGAAATCTGACATGTATGAACACGCTGGTGTTTTTTTTCTTTGAAATGAACCGTGTAATGCAGCCAAATCTCTCACATTTTAGAAGAATATATGTTGGATTTGAGATGGTCAATATCTAACAGCTCATAAAAAGACAAAACCATTTTGCAGTAGAAAAATAACGCCACTAACTCCCAGCATTTTAATTTTAAATCATGCATTTTAACACCCTTTATAGTTTCGTGTTTTGTCTTAAATCAGGAATAGATCAATTACTGTAGGAAAATCACGTAAGAGATCACAAAATGGTGGTTAAAATTGTCACGTTTTGTCCTAATGATTTTTTTCCAATAAAGGTCTGATCAGCACCTTCGCCAGTCGCGATGAAATAGTAATAAAATCCACTGCAATTTGCCAGCAGAATTGGTGACGTTTGAAGTTCATTTATCATTGTGGCACACGTTCGATGTTTGGGATTTACAATGTAATAGGCTTAGTGAATACATCAGAATGCAGGGAAACTCCTAATCGGGCTTTTTCAACGGGCAGAAATGGGCGTGACCCCTGTGAAATGCGTCTCTTTTCTCACACAGCAAGCAAGGCCTAAAATGTAGCACCAGTCCAATGCACTACTATAGAATTGTAGTTGAAATAGAGATTCTATCAATGTTTTTATTTTACTGGTAGGCACTACATAAAAAAAACATGATTAACAATTTAATAAGAAAACAATATTTTACCTAGATAAAATGCCGTTTTTTCCCCACAAAATATACACGTTTTTGTTTTACGTTAATGTTTTCCACGGATATTATTACACACAACTATTAGGCCTAAATGCCTGTTAAATAAAATATGATAGCTCACTATAAAACGAAATATTTGTGTTATTAAATCATTTCAAGAAAGTAGGCCTAGGCTAATCGACATTTCTCCCATTTAGGCCTACACGGAAAGACACAAGAAAGATGAATTCAATATTTAAGTGGTGTATGCTATGCGGTCGTGCTATGCGCATTCCCTGCTCCTGTGTTTATTGTGCGGTTGTGTGATTTGGCTGTACTGTCTGCGGGGTGCCGGGTGGTGGTTGGTGCGTGGTTTAATTTGGCTGTCCTGCTTTCTGGGCGCTGGTTGGCAGCGATTAACTGCTCTGACAAATCAACCGAAAACGGCCAAGGGCTCTCAAGGTAACGTTAATCCGTATGGGCGGGAGAGGGAGCACAATATTACTCACATAATAGGCTACTACTCACAATATCATTGAGGATGCTCCTTTTTCCATATAAATAAATACAAAACAGTGTTTCAACGTTTTTTTTTAAATTGTATGATGATTATAACATATTTTTGACGCAGATTAAAAATGGCCTATTATGTTTGTCTGAATGCGTAGGCCTATTTCACACGAAATGTAATGTAGCTCAAATAATAAAATATTTAACGGGCGTGATTAAAGATGCGGAGGGAGGAAAAATAATCTCCGGTTGTAGAAATTGCGTCATGCCTTCCTAAATAAAACGACGTTCAACAGCTCACAGTAATTTCATGCTTCTGAGAAAGGCCCTGCAATTTCATCTAATTCATTTTGTATAGGCCTATTTGTTGTGTGCGTGTGTGTGTGTGCGCGCGCGCTCGCGTGCATATACATGTTGTGTGCGTGTGCGTATATGTGCGTAAAACTACACACACACACACACTCACACCCACACACACCCACAAGGACGGATTACACATAGGTGTCAAATGACCGAAACAAAATTGAGGGTGCAAGAGATTATATTGTAAATGTAAAGCAACGTACTAACAATTATAATAAAAACACAATTTCTATTGCACCATTTATAACAAATATAAAATAGATTTGTTTTACTTTTGTCAAATGAAAGGTGTTTATTATATGTTCTCTGGGGTGCATGCTGAGTCTTCCCCTACTACGCAGACGTTGCTACATAATGATGTATGGTAGAAGTAGAGTAGTGAAATGATTAAGAATATCACCAGCATTATTATTCATAGTATGTCTATACATGCACGTAGACATGGGTTAGTATTGGTTGTGTGTGTGTGTGTGTGTGTGTGTGTGTGTGTGTGTTGCTGCAGAGTGATGTAATGCAGGATAAGGATTATTTGAATTAGATAAATTAAGATAAAGATAAACTAGATTAATTTAAACAGGGATTTTCTCTGTGGTGTGAGGACTGGCCCTACATATGCATTAACTGTGTGTGTGTGTGTGTGTTTGGCAGAGCAAGTGTTGCAGTAGAGTGATGTAATGCAGGAGACTGGGTGTTATTAATCGTTTAGAACGATAGATAAATCAAACAGGGTTTTTCTGGGATGCAGACCTCGGTTGATTGCTTAGTGTTGGTAGCATCGTTGCGGTGTGTGTGTGTGTGGCAGCAAGATATTGCTTGCAGTGTGTGTGTTGTGTGTGTGTGTGTGTGTGTGGTGTGTGTGTGTGTGTGTGTGTGTGTGTGTGTGTGTGTGTGGTGTGTGTGTGGTGTGTGTGGTGTGTGTGTGTGTGTGTGTGTGTGGGGTTGGTGTGGTGTAGCAGTGTGGGGGTGATGTAATGCAGGAGAGAGGTGCTGCAGCAGAACGGCTCTCCCCTCCCTTCCGTCCCCCGTCACCCAGAGGAGGTGTGTCTCTGTCTCTCTTCCTGCAGAGAGCTGGATGCCCACTCTCTCTACCCATGCTGGGCACCGGGCTGGACTCATGGCTCTGCCCGTCTGGCTGTGGCCACTTGTGCCCACTGAAATACTAGAATACTTAGGGGCAAAAAATTATTTTTCTCCCTATACTCCCTTTTTTATGGTGAAACTGGTAAAATCGTGCCCTTTTGATCATATTCTAAAATGGACCAATCTGTCCATTTTCCCCTTCTTCTACCCAGGCTGTGCACCAGTCTGCACCTATGTCTCTGCCTGTCTGTCTGTAGCTGGTAGGATATACTAACAAATGGATCCCCCCTCCATTTTTTAAGATCACAAGTGTGACGAAATTGGATAGGTGTAAGCAACATGGTGGGGAACTTTGCCTACACCCACTCAATGCTGTAGCATGAATTATTATTTAGGCTGTGTCTGTTTGTCTGTATCTGTCTGTGTGGCTGTGTAAATACTGTTACAAATATATTTCCTTTCTCCCTCTCTCCCCCTTCCCTTCTTTCCTCCGCGTCTTTCTCATCCCATTCTTTCTTAATAATAATGATGTAACATAACAGAGTATGTGTATTATTTGGTCTGTATCTGGTTCTTTCTTATTCATTGTAATTGCTGATGTTGGACACAATTTAGTAAAGCGTGTTGTTTCGTCTGTGCCAGACTGTCTGTGTCTGTACAAATAGACACACCCTCCCTCCCCTTTCTTTCTCTCCATCCCTTCCTTTGCTCATCACTGAAACTAAATTGGATAGGTGAGAACAATTTAGGGGGGAGCCTTGCTCTCCTCCAATGCTCTTAGATTAGTCATGAGATAATAATTATTTAGACTGTGTCTGTTCACCAGCAAATACATCCTCCCCTCCTCTATTAGCCCTACCTCTCTCCCCATGATAATCACTGATGTAATACAATTGGATAGGTGTTAACAACATGGAGTCTTTTGTTGTTGATAGAACCCATCCAATGACGTTAGATAACTGATGGTTGGAAGGTTGGAGGGAAGGATGAGATGTTCAGGTATTGGAGAGGGGCCTGCCTATCGGAGGGGGATGCATGAGTGTGAGTGGTTCAGGTGGAACATCTTTCTATCTCTCTCTCTTGCTCTCTCATACTCTCCCCCCACCCCCCTCCCCTATCCCTCAACACATGACTGGTTTAGTTCTGGCTTGCCGTATTGGTGGTGATGTCATCCACACACAGTTCCAGGACTGTGTTACCCCCTCCATATCTAAGAAAGAGAGAGAGAGAGTGTGTGTGTGTACTGCAGGGGAGCGAAGGTGCGCGCATATTTGTGTGTGTAGGTTGGCAGTAGCGATATCGGTGACTCACTGTTTATAGGGTGTGTGTGTGTGTGTAAAGTTTGCGCGGAGGACGAGATGTTTGGTGGAGGACTGGAAAATTGGAGAATCTCACAGTAAAATGTGTGTGTGAGAGAGAGAGAACTCAACACATTCCTCCTTCCTCCTCTTCCATTATATCAGCCGTCTGCCACAGAGGACATTTTGTTACAGCATCCAGAGTGTGTGTGAAGACACGGCAGTGTGTGTCCTCGATGCACCTGCAGTAGTAGTAGACACATCCGTGAGGTGTGTCTGTTTGACAGCCAGGGCCCAATGAAGAGACAGCTCTTATTAACATGGCTCTCTCAGATTCCCTCCCCTGCCTTCCATCCCTCCGCGTATTGTTTTCTAATGGGAGGCCAAACCCCGGCTGCTTTTGTCCCTGTGTGTGTCTTCCCTGTGAGGAGCGGCGGACTCCTATCAATGGGAACAATGGTCCATGCAGTTTAGCCTTTTAACCCCTGCCCATCCAACTGCAACAAAAGAACTCTCACACACACACACACACAACACACACACACACACACACACACACACACACCACACACACACACACACACACACACACACACACACACACACACCACACACACACACACACACCACACACACACACACACACACACCACACACACCACACAGCAGAGAGAAGGTGTGTGGGCTACTGCCAGGGTGAAGTATCAGTTATGAGACCCCCCCCCCCCCTCCCCCTCCCCCATCCAGTGTGCTCTGGTCCAGTGGGCCCATGCTGACTGCTGGGGCCTTTGTCCTGTGGTACTGAGCCTAGGGCTGAGACTGTTGGCAGGGACACAGGGAATATTAGATGCCTATTAGGTTACCCTCTGTATGGGGCGGTGGAACTTAACCCTGCTTATTGTTATCGGAATACGTAAAGTCCCTCTCAACATGGGGGAGAACTATAGCTGCGTTTAACTGGCCTGGATAGGTATACTAAACCATACTGGGTAGAAGCCAAACTTTCTATGTGTGTGTTCCTGGTGAGTGTAGGCTACTGTAGATGTCTCTGGTCGTGGGGCAGGCTGCTGATGGCCAGACGTTGGCTTGTCATTACATCACTACAGTGTCACAGAGCAGCATATCCCAGCAATGACACACGTCAAGCTGATATGTCAGCAGGGATTTGACTGTATGTCTGAGAGTAGCGCTGGCATACTGTACACCCTGGCTTCTATTTGGGTTGGGGAGCAGTGGAGACAGTGTTGAACTGGGGCGGTTCTCTCACTCGCTTGCTCTCTCCGTCCATCTATCTCAATTTCTCTGTCTTTGTTGGTTTCTCTATCTCTGCATTTTGGAATAGTACAAGCCTATGGTTATCTAGAACCTGTGTCTCAAGATAGACGGAAATGTGGGTCAACTTAGTGTGTGTTTTGTTACCTCGAGAACAGCTCTCATGAATGAATCCTAAAAGGACCTGGCATAAACCCTTACATCTCGTTAAAGGAAACTCCACCCAAAATCTATGTTTTGGTATTTGTTTCATTAGTAAATTGTTGATATAGTCCCAAAATACAGAAATCTGGCCCGTAAAATGCATTTTCAGTAGGCTAGCCTAGAACAGATTGGCGATAGAATGAAAGCAAACATTTCGAAAGAAATTACATCAACCAGACCCTGATGCTTGTGTTTAATATTACAAAACACTATGTTTGATGGGACTAACGATCGGATAGTTAGGTTAGGAAAAATGTCAGCAACAATCTTGACGCAAAGAATAAGTTCACCGGGGAGAAATGAACGGAATTGTCCAACACACATGGTCTCTCTAGACGTTGTACCTGTTTAGGCATTGGGGTCTCTCTTGTCTCTGGCTCTGCGTATTTAGGTCTCTAGTATTCTAGTGTCTCTCCTTCCTTTGTTTAGTTTTTTTGTCCATCTGTATGGTGCAGTCAGCAGAAAGTCCCATTCATTTCCCTGGCCATCAGATAAGGGCCATCTCTGCTGGCCTGATTGATAGTCGGGGGCTGCCAGCAGAATAATGGTGCTAATTTTCCTAGCAGATGACAGATAGGGCCTAGACCTTTACTGAGGGGAAAAAAACTGCCACTTTTAATTAGGTTTGGTGACTGGTAATTGTATCTCTAACATCAGATACAATGAATTATGCACACAGATCCTGCTTTTTTTATTTGTTATGGTTCAATAGTACAGTAATTTGTCTGTTTCCAAATTGGCATGTCTTCACGTGTCCTTGGCAGACTTTAGTGATGGCTCGTTTGCAAACGTACGTCTCTTTTCGGTGAACGACGAGAATCGCATCGGTAAAAGAGCCGTTTATTTGGCTCCCTGATTTGCATAGTGCTACTCAACTGCTTTTTTAATTTTTTTTTAGCTTCAAACAACGATTATCTGCATAGAAGTAACAATCATTCTCTGAAGGTGATGAATCCTTACTACAGAAACAAAAGTGAGGAAGAGCGTTTCATTCTAGTCCACGGAAAATGTTTGCAGTTTGTAAAAAAATATATATATATCTTATTTGAACACGCATATCACAATCTTCAAAGTCTGATATAATGCATGGTAGCCTACGTTTGCTTAGCGATGAACCGAAATGTCTGTTATTTTTGGGGGGTTTTAAACAACTAGCCTAATTGACGGATGTCGGTTCAGTTATTTGAATTCCGTTTATTTATTTCTTTCACTGAGCTCAATGCGCATTTTCTGACTGCAGTTTCCATAGAGATAAATCACATAAATCAAGTCCGAACTGTGTGATGTAGTTTCCGACAGGCCAACATTCTACATAGTTTAGCGTGCCTACTTGTCCGGAGACACAGAGAACCACAGATGATCCATTATATCAGAGTGAGAGAGGAAGTGAGGCCCAGCTTGGCTGAAAATCTTTCTCCTTCCTGGTTGTTTCGCCCACCAAACGAGGAGATTTTGTATGGAGAAAAAAAATGAATGGTGTATTTGCTGCGTGAGGTTAATTGGATCAAATAGAAGTTTCATAATGCTTAAGTTAGGAGTGATATAAGTAGGACACGTGACATCCCGGCAACTTTGAGAAAAACACTTGCCCATGCATATTCATAGCATGAGGCTAGTAGCATAGAATTTGTCATATTTTTTTAAACATTAGTCCTTTAGCAGCCACTCTTATCCAGAGCCGCTTACAGTAGTGAGTGCATACATTTTCATACTTTTTTCGTACTGGTCCCTCCATTGAATACAGTTGCTTGACGTCAACAACTCTCATCGAATATTCAAAAAAGGATTTACAATAATGAGATACATCCACCAATCCAAAGAAAGGATAGGTGGCAGCTAGACAGCCCGCCATGCCGCTGTGTGGACAACGACTCCCTTCGTTAGGACGGAGAGACATGTCTCTTGTCAGTAAATCCATCATCTTTGATTATATTGACCAGATACTCTAGTGGCCCTATAACAATGAAAATACATGTCTTCCAAAAATGGAAGGCAGTCAGGAGGAGGCAAGATCAGGTTGAACCATTCGAACCAATGAGAGGGCAGATACGCGTGTGAACAACAGGCACAACGGTTTCCACTAGTTACCACAGTCACAAAGTCAAAATTAACTTTAGGATAGGGTTAGGTTTAAAATCACATTTTAAGAAGATAAATTGTAGAAATAGGCAGGTTTATGACTTTATGGCAACTAGTGACGACCAGGCACAACTTCGATATCAAGTAATTTTTCAAAAGGTTGCCGGGATGTCACTTGTTCTAGTTATATCAAGTATACTCCTAACAACCTAACCATTACAAAACGTCTATTCGATCAAATAAGCCATTCCATTTTTTGTTAACCAAATTCGACACTCTCTCATTGACCTCCATACAAAAACTCCTTGCTTGGTGAGCAAGAAATATTTAGAATCGTTGCCAGGGGGCAGATGGAAGCGGTGTTTGTAGGCTACAATAACTTAGACTTCAGGTCCACTGGGGTTAGTTCAAGTAGCCTGTGTAGGCTACTTGCAGGTGTCTCGTGTGAATTCTTATGGGGATTAAATGGACCCTATTTGTAGGGGTTAGATGTAATTTTTGTTAAGGAAAATCCATATTTATTACATCAATTGTTTTATTATATGTTCAAGGCCACCAATAGGTAACAGACATTCATGGTTATCTCAGTGCCTGTGTGGTCCAGCCATTACAACCGCTGACAACGGCACATGTGCAAGAAGTTTGAATCCGGCCTACTACTGCCCTTTGAATTTTCGAAGAAACTAGTATTTTACTTGTATTCTTACTCAAGTAATTTCTGAAGGAAGTAACTTACTTTTTACTCCGTTACATTTGACCAAATCACCTCAGTTACATAGATTTATCTTCGCTGTCGGATGAAAACCTCCTAACCAAATTTGGTGATTTACATATTTTTTATATGAATCGATACTATTGGTTACCCTTTACGTCTGTATGAACGTGTCACAACCCCTTAACCAATGTAATGTATTAAAAATAGCTTGTCATCAAAACTCTTATCTAAGTCCATTGGATCTTACAGTTGTCCATCAAACCCAGTTTTGTCTTCACCTCAGCGTATTGCACTCATGAGGATATTTTGGTTCTTAGGCTCTTAGCTAGATGCAATTAGAGTTGAGTTGCACTTCATTACCTTCTGCCTTTGTAATATTATATATTCCTAGAGTAAGGTAAGTATTTATAAGATATAATTCTGGTGTTGAAAAAAAAAGTGCACAATAAAATGGCTATGGCTAACCCAGAAGTAATCTGACAGAAAAAGTTGAATCTCCTGTTTTTAGCTTCCCATAGGATCTCTGTTTGTTGGCCAACAAGCCACCTTGTCATTGGCATGAAGAGTGAACAGATTAATCAGATGGGTGTGGCAATAGCTAACTACACTGAACAAAAATATAAACTCAACATGTAAAGTGTTGGTCCCATGTTTCATGAGCTGAAATAAAAACATCCCCGAAATTTTCCATACGCAAAAAAAGCTCTCAAATTTTCTGCACAAACTTGTTTAGATCCCTGTTAGTGAGCATTTCTACTTTGCCAAGATAATCCATCCACCTGACAGGTGTGGCATATCAATATTCTGATTAAACAGCATGATCATTACACAGGTGTCCCTTGTGCTAGGGACAATAAAAGGCCCCTCTAAACTGTGCAGTTTTTTCACACAACACAAGGCCACAGACGTCTCATGTTTTGAGGGAGCATACAATTGGCATGCTGACTGCAGGAATGTTCACCAGAGCTGTTGCCAGAGAATTGAATGTTCATTTCGCTACCATAAGCCACCTCCAACGTTGTTTTAGAGAATTTGGCAGAAGGTCCAACCGACCAACCGACTGCATATCCAACCGACTGCATATCAAGTGTATGGTGTCGTGTGGGTGAGCGGTTTGCTGATGTCGACGTTGTGAACAGAGTGCCAGTTGGGTTATGGTATTGGCAGAAATAAGCTACGGACAACGAACACAATTGCATTTTATCAATGGCAATTTGAAAGCACAGAGATACCATGACGAGATCCTGAGGCTCATTGTCGTGCCATTCATCCGCCGTCATGTTTCAGCATGATAATGTATGGCCCCATGACGCAAGGATCTGTACACAATTCCTGGAAGCTGATAATGTCCCAATTCTTCCATGGCATGCATACTCACCAGACATGTCACCAATTGAGAATGTTTGGAATGCTCTGGATTGACGTGTACAACAGCTTGTTCCAGTTCTCACCAATATCCAGCAACTTCGCACAGCCATTGAAGAGGAGTGGGACAACATGCCACAGGCCACAATCAACAGCCTGATCAACTCGCGCTGCATGAGTCAAATAGTGGTCGCACCAGATACTGACTGGTTTTCTGATTCACATCCCTACCTTTTCTTAAAGGTATCTGTGTGACCAGCAGATGGATATCTGTATTCTTAGTCGTTAAATCTATAGATTAGGGCGTAATGCATTTATTTCAATTGACTGATTTCCTTATATGAACTTTAATTCAGTAAAATCTTTGAAATTGTTGTATGTTGCGTTTTTATATTTGTTCAGTATACTATGCATTCAACATCACATGTACTTGAAATGATATTGTGAAATAAATTTTCATGAATGCTATTGAAATTGTAAAATTTTTCCAGAGTCTTGAGTACCATATACCTTTTTATGAAATTGTTCACATTGACATTAAGTCAACATTGAATGACTGTAGTTGATATTGTGTAAATTACAATCTAAGTAACAGTACTTTAACTTAAATACAGGTTTTTCAGTACTCTACCCACCTCTGCAAATTATACATAGCCTAACTATAAAACGTTGGCGAGCATCGACTCTGGAGGAAAGTTGATTGTTTAACAAATCAACTCGTCAATTTAGCCAGGGAAACACAAACAGTACATTATTGGTTTTCACACCTATTATTATGTGATTATTGATAGGCTAATAGTAGCCTATTGGAATATAATCAAATAACAAGGGGCCTATTGCAACCATTGATGGCACTAGATTATTAAAATCTTCCACGGTCATCCTGCATGAAGCCATGCAGCCTCTAAGCTTATCAAGATCAGGGGTAAAATAATCCTGGACTGTCCATATTTGAAATGTGTAACTACATCAAGTCATTTGGGAGACTGTGTTATTTGTGCCAAAAGGGCTTGAGGCGAAATCATCAAACCCATGCGGACACAATAGGCCTATGTGCACACTGAAGGAAGCGATCCTAACCGCTAGCCCACCCCAGGCCACGATTGAACTCAATTTTGACAGTTCATTCGTAAGCCTTACGATACACTCAACCTTTGTATGTCGTAGCTTAGTGGAAACCAGTATCTATCTTGTGTTATTAAGCTATATAAAATGACGGTTGTTGATGTGTATGGCTGCATTTCAGATACATTTCTGTACATTTGAATGTTGCAGTAATGGGACCTAGGCCTATATCGTTTGAGAGAGAGCGCGCGAGAGAGGACATTATTTTAAGATAGCAGCCCTAATCCCAATGACTCGATTGCCCCCACATGGAGAGAAAATTAACTGCTAATTTTAGCCAATCACGAGGCTCATTTGAATTTCCTGACGCATCAGGAAAATGATCTGCTACAAAAAAGTGATCAAGTTAAAATTCGACATCTGTAATGCATAGTGCATTTAATGTCTAAAAAACAGTGATACTTTTTTATAATCGAACCAAATCCGAACTGACCTCAAAAAGCACTAATCGCTCAGCACTAGGCTTTACATTAGAGATTTGCAATTTTTTCATGGTTTTGGGTCGATTCTCAAACATTTTGAATGAAGAACCGTTTGGGAGTCAAATTAACAGTTTTTTTTACGTGAACATAGCTACATGATCCTGCTCACCAAAAAGACTCGGAATGACCATCACTAGCAGTTTGGACAAATGTGAAATTAATAAAGATGGGTCCTCTTGCTGAAATAGTAGTGAGGGGATAAAAGGCCTGTTGTAAAATATCAATCTGTGTCTGAAAATCTTTTTTTCCCAGATTGTCTGAAAATCAATGTTGTGTGTGCTGTGTGTAAATCCTATGCTTCCTGTTTCTGACAGTGATGGAACTGAGGAGATCCAGAGGCTCCCCTGTGAACTACAAATTCCAGCAGGCAACATGAAGAAGGACGTCGCGGTCACCCTGACAACCAGAAGAGCAAGTCCAATCGGACCTTACGCCATGATTACCCATAGCAATCTCTTTGGACTTTAAAGGATTACAAAGGTCAAACTTTCCTCCCCAACAGAAGGAGAAACTAGTTTTGACTCTTCTCCCCTTTTCCTCTCTCTTTCCCTCCTCCTTTCTTTAACTAGGAGGAAAGGCATCTGCAATTCTACCTACTGTCCATAGCTTCTCAGCGATTGGATAGTTTACTCATGTGCATGGCCTACGACTGTTACTTAGCCTACCTACGACTGTTATCCCAACTACCACCCTACTCCCTGCTGATTTTGTATTAAATCTCTCAGCAGTGTCAAACATATCCGAGTACACTTTTAGATACAACTGTGGATACTCCCTCGAGAATTGGATACTTACTCTAAGACTTTTAAATCAAATCCAATGCTATCTAAGCTTTCAGGAATATAAACTCATTCGTCCTCTTCCTCCTCCTTGTTGACCATGGATGTGCTGGGCTTGTCTGCGAGGCTGCAGCTGTTGCTCTCGGCCCTCCTGGGTGTGTGTCTGAGCCTGGAGTTCACCGGGGCCCCCGGCCAGTGGGCCCGCTACCTCCGCTGGGACGCCAGCACGCGCAGCGACCTCAGCTTCCAGTTCAAGACAGACGTGTCCACGGCACTGCTGCTCTACTTCGACGACAGTGGCTATTGCGACTTCCTGCAGCTGATGGTCGTGGAGGGCAAGCTGCAGCTTCGCTTCAGCATCGACTGCGCCGAGACCGCCGTGGTGTCCGACAAGCGGGTCAACGACAGCAGCTGGCACTTTGCCACACTGAGCCGCTACGGCCTGCGGACGGTGCTGGGGCTGGACGGCCAGGTCAAGGCGGACGAGGTGCGGCCCACTGGAGGTAGCCGACAGCACATGAAAATTGTTAGCGATCTGTTCCTGGGTGGCGTGCCGCTGGACATCCGTACGTCAGCGCTCACGCTGCCCACGGCACGTGATGCCCCACCCTTCAGAGGAACAATCTCAGATCTGAAGTACGGGAACACGGAACCGGTTCTCCTCAGCAGCTTGAGGGTTCGTCTGGAGTCGGAGGGGCGCTGTACGGAGAACCCGTGTGAGAACAGTGGGAGCTGCACCGTGGTGGATGGGGAACCCATGTGCGACTGCTCCAAAACAGAATACAAGGGCCGCTTCTGCAATGAAGGTAAGATCTTATACATTTTGTGTTTCCTTCACTGTTCCTGAATGTCTACATTTGTGCATGGCCTTACGTTCACGTTTAACAACACAGATTTTACCCATTTAATTTCACCTTTTTGTCTTTCCTTCATCAGTCCTAATCAATAGATCATTTTCATGTTATTCCAAAGGGTTCACTGACCTAATTTGAAGCATTTTTGCTGTTTACTAAGTCGTCTCTCTCAGACTCAGTGTATGTTGTCCCTGTGTGGTTGGAAAAGCGGAGTGCTAATCTAAGCGTGGTTAGCGACACGGTTAGCCACCAAGGTGCAGGTTAATGGGACCTCCCTGCAGGGACTGATAAGGACGCCTATAGAGAGAACGGGGGCCTCCTGAGCCCTTTTCTTTACCAATCATGCGGTGACAGGTGTTAAAATCACATCCTTTTGTGTTGCAGAGCATTCTGGAACTGCTTTGATTCAATCACAACCTCCATCTCTCTCTTCTTCCTCCACAGCTGGTATTGGTTAGACCCCAAATTGATTTTTTTATAAAAAACCTTTTGGTTAGTTTTTTTTATTCTTACGATTTCTTAGAAGGAGCATAAGAAAGGCCTTTTTATTTGTAAAGGGAGAGTGAATGTTATCTGCTTTATTGCAGAGGGTTTGGGTAGGGGGTTTTCTGTCTTTCAATTGTTAGATACTGTATGCAATGTGGTCATGCATTTATAATATACTGAGGTGATGTCAGTTCATTTGCTGTTTCTTTCTGCTGAAATAAAATAGACATTTTGATCTATTTTAAACTAAATTGGAATTGAATCTGTCCTCTTACAACAATCCTGATATTGCAGCTATAGGAACTCTTCAGGATTTTTTGGGGGGGTGTGTAATCAGAAAACAATGAACAACTCCAGCCTTTTCCCTTTCCTTTACATTCCTTTGAGAAAAATCTAAAGTATATAGGGATACTACTGTTTCTAATATTCTCTTATATCTTTGCCTGTCACTTTAGTAGGTTAGGTTTACAGAGCATAAAGGCAATTTACATCTGCTTCGGCATCAAGCCCAAACATTAACCAACAGAGAAAACGGCAGTGAATCTGGAATGTAAAGATTACGTTGTTTTAATGTCAGGACATGTTTTTAAAAGGGAGTGGGCCTCTTTTTTCCCTCTGTCTTGTCTTGATGAGCGTTAAGCTGCTTTGGTTGAATTGAAGCTATTCAGTCGACTGGGTGAGGAAGTATGACAGCGTGTGTGACAGCGTGTGTGTGTGTGTGTGTGTCAAGCCCTGGCGACTGGTTCTCTCTCACTGTGGACACATCCTCACCAAAGGGAGCAAGAAAAGAAAATGGCTGACCTATATGTAATCGACAATGTTTAAAACCCCAGGAGCATGTCTGAGTGTTGCCTCTCTATCAGAAAGGCCCATAAGAGCTTTTGCTACCTAGAGACGCTATAGACCCACTCTGATAGGGGGCTTAGTCAGGGGTTGGACCTGTGTTTGTGTGCGCGCGTGTGTGCCGGGCAGTGAACAAGGAGTTCAGACAATCCTAAAATAAATAACGCTGTTTACTGGGGTCGAGCTGCATTTATGTGGAAGGCACGCCAATGTACTGCCGCTTTAAATATACAGCCGCTGGATCGTAAAAAAACGGAATCTACACTCAGACAAACATAAATACAGTCTACACACACACACACACACACCCACTTTCTTACACTTAACAGCTTTGCGGTAGGTGCTACATAGACGCACTGCTTTCACAATAAAATAAGTACATGTTATATGGTTGTAATAAACGACTAGTAAGCTAGTAAAACGTTTTTGTACACAGTAGGCCTTTTTCCTCCGATAAAAAAAAAGGAGCTAACATGTGGACGGACCTGCTGTGTGTGATGTACTGTACACACAGTCTGGTGACTGCCGTAGGCACGGCAACAGACACCTGACACTTCCCCAGGCGGGGCAGATGGCTCAAATGACCATTGCCATGGCCGCAGCGTATGTTCCGCTCTGCACCGGCCGTAGTGTAGTCTGTCTGCTTGTAACATGGTTTGCTAAAGCACCTAGACTACGCTAGTACAGTAATCTGGGATTATCATCCTAGTAATAATAATAAGAAGAAGAATTTGGCAACACCAACACTCAATCTGTCATCTAATTTGGATGGTGTGTGTGTGTGGGATGGTGTATTTGTGTGTGTTTGCCAGCTGTTTACTGCTTAGTTTGTTCCTAGTTTGAACTAAATTCAGGCAATAATCAGATAGTGGCAGAGTTTTGCAGCTTTCTGAAATAATAAATACTATACTGTATGAAGGATGGCTCTCAGCCATCCCTTTAAGTTTTCTACTGTAGACCTAAAGAGTAAAGTATAGCTCCATCTCTTCCCTTTAAGAATCCTACTGTATGACAAATAGCCACTCACCTCAGTTCACCTCAGCTATTGACTTTTCCAGTTGAGGGGAATTATGAGGCTGTTTATTTAATTTGAAAAGTGATAAATAAATAGATACACGTTTGTTAAAACCCTGCTGAGCTGCAGTAGTAAGAACATCAATCTGTTTTCAGATGTTTGGCTTTCCCACAAGGCATTTGTTTAAAGGTAGAGGCTTATGTTAAAGTAACTGCTACGTTATAGTTCAATAAATACTGAAAAGTAAACAGATATTTTGTAGTATACAGGGCTATACCAACCTGTTCACTAGACAGATGTGTGTGTGTTTGTATGCATATACAGTGTGTGTGTGTGTGTGTGTGTGTGTGTTCACTGGTGGAAAAAAAACAAAGCAATACAGTGTAAACAATCTGTCAGCGTAAAAGTAGGTCAGATTTTAAAAAACGAAGAAAAGCTAAATAAAGAGGGAGACACACATACACAGACCACATTATCACACCGTCCACATACCCTTCTTCTTACTAATCTGGCTAATTCCTCAATTCCCCCGTGTCCTCTCTTGGGACTGAGCCATTTAAATGCCACTGCCAAGAGGTCACATTGTGGGCTTCAACACTCTATTGATACGAGACAATACTAGAGGACCCCGTCTGAAGAGGAGATTTAAAGGAGATTACATTGAACATGCACACACGCACAAATACAAATGCACACACACACGCACACACACACACACACACACACACACACACCGTTTGAACAGCTTGTCTTATGTTCAGGCAGATGGAATTTGCTCGGTGACTAAATTAATACCTAATACATATCTAATAACTGTCCGGTAGAATCGCTTGAATTTAACTTTTACATCTCTAATACATATCTAATAACTGGCTAGCGAAATCGTTTAAATGAATGTTTAATAGATCTCTGATTGCTGCCCACTGAAAGCCTTTAATGGCGACCAACTCAATTAGACTGGTGTTCATTTCCTTCCCTAATCACTGCCTGTGGTCGGGCTAATCAGGAGACTTACACTGGGGCACGTTGGTGGGGAAGAACCAAGGCTACCATTTAATCGTAATAGTTTTCTAAGTATTATATTTTTAAGGTTTCAATTATGAAACAATGGAAGAAGATACGTCAGCGATGGCAAAAGTACCTGAACAGTCCCTTCGTTTCTATTTTGGTCCCCGACGTGCTAAAGTGAAACCATGTTCCTGCTGCTGTTGTCTCTGCTCATACCCCAGCTCTGTTTTATTGGTCCTGGCTTGTCTCGGCGCTGGCCTGGTATTGAAAGCCCCAGGATTTAATGAAGAGTCTGGATTTAGTGCCAGGGTGCCAACCCATGCTCAATCCGATGCCCAAGCTTTAAAACCCTACCTGGGTGAGGGTTCTCTGGGCCCATGATTAGGGATTTTAAAAAAACAATATGACATCAATCTTTAAATAATTTAAAACAAGGGCCATGACGATTTTAGTTTGAATCGATTCGGTGCGATTCGGTTTGATTAGAGAACAAATTGATGCGATTCGGTTTGATGCGATACGATTCGATGCACTACATTTTGTTGCTTAAAACACATTGATTTTCAATTCTAAATTAAAATCTGCTGCTGATGGAGCTCATGAGCTGGGCCTTTCTGAGCTGATGTGTGTGTGTGTAAATTATGGACGTCTATGGTGTATGTACTATGTAGGCGCCTTAATTGAGCCATAAGGGAGACTAGGCATCTACTGCCCCACTATCAGATTAGGGGGGGCAGGCAATGTAGCCAGGTTTTTTTTGTCCCCCACTTTGGATCTGAAATGACCATCACCCACTAATTAACTTGTAATTTTTGCTGACTAATTGTTTGAGCTAGTAATGTATCAATATTTATTGTTTACAAATTAGCTATTGTATAGCCAATTAATATATAGCACAACTTTGGATTTCACCCTCATCTCCAAATCAAATGGTTTTGACTGTTTGGAAGTTTTTACGGACTGATCTTCTCTTCTCCTCTCGCTTCGGGCCATGCAGTGCGCCTTGCAAAAGTGATAGCTTTCCTCGTTATGAAATTATCAACTTGACCATATACACTGTCACGCCTGCTCCCGCTCCACCTCTCTGGCGCCACGCGGCCCATCATTACGCACACCTGTCACCATCGTTACGATCATCAGCGCTTCATTGGACTCACCTGGACTCCATCACTTATTGATTGCCTCCCCTATATCTGTCTATTCCTCAGTTTCATCCCGTGTCAGCATTAATGTTGTTTCGTTTCCCCTGTCCAGACGCTGTCCTTGTTTTGTTTCATGTCGGTTATTTATTAAATATTCACTCCCTATACTTGCTTCTCGTCTCCCAGCGTCTGTCCTCACACACTGATTGTTTAAAGCAAAACGACCAAAACTATTGCGGATGGTGAAACTGAACCTAACAAAAATATGTATATTGTAAACCCCGTTTATCAGGTATAGCCAGATGAAAGTCGTCTCCTGTAGTTTACTTTTATTCCGGTAAAACACCGTGTTCAACAGCTTATAGATAACAATAACCTCGCAAATTACATAGGATGTCACTTAACTAACAAAGCGTAATATCATGCAAGGCATTGTAGCATTTGATGTGGAAGATCAGGAACAGGCCGCCTACCCCGCGTCGGTTACCATGCGAAGCTGAGCACAGTGCCAGTTTGACGAGGCTACAGATTATTGCCTGGGGTTGCTCTGCATGCAAAATAACTTGTAAATCAACGACTATCAGCAGTTCGACACTGAAGGTGAGGACGCATCAGTTGTCACAAAAGATCAGAGGTATTTACCGAAGGTACTGTAGAATGTAATATGAGCAAAAACCGGTGATTTGTAACATTTGAAGCGATTTTCTGACGGATGCATGCTACATTTGGATGGGTTTTGGAATCATTAAACAAACGTCTTTCCGGGCATTTTTTTTGTCATGCCTACGCCGTGGTGCCACACACTACAATATTCATCAGTTGGTCGTGAAGATTCTCAATATGACGCTGTCTCGCAAAATTATGCGGTTAGATCGTTAACGTAGTTAGAACGAGCTGTCTGTGGCTCAAAACAGCCACGGTCAGATATCCACACTCTTCAGTCATACATTCACAAATACAGTTTGAATTGAGTAACATTGCTCGTCAACTTCAGAGGTCGATTTGACGCTTGCTCAAGAGCCTACACACATTCTGGGTGATGGGTCATCATCTCACTGGGTTCTCTGGTGAGCTCTCATTGGCTATTGCTGATCACCGTTCTCCAACCTTGTCATCGCACATCTCACACTACAAAAGCATTGCAGATTTTGTGTCAATAAAATCAAACATGTTTGAAAATATCCGGACGTCTGGGATGGCTCCAAGACAGGATTTGTAGCCCCCAGATTGCATCGCTGACCCGCTCACATTAAACCAGCATCGGTGACAGCCGCACGCCCCGAGTAGGCAACGACTTGGGGATTTTGTTTCCGATCTCAAGAACCTGTCTGGGACAACTAAATCGAGGCCAAAATCGTGTAGCGTACGAATTTGCCCTCGATTTAGCTGTCACAGACAGGTTTTTGAGATACGCCTGGCTTTAAGTCAAAGGTTTGTCATGACATGCACAGACGTGTTTTTTTTTTTTTTTTACGCTCTGAATGTTTTAAGCCTTCCTCAGTATGAGGTCTTCTAATAGGAAACTCTTCGTTTGGTGGGTTTGTGTTTGCAGTGAGAGAGAACCAAAGGGCTGGGACAAAGAGTATGGACAGAGCCTCCCCTCTACTACTGCTCTAATCGCTTACATCATAAATTCACAACCTGCTTACAGGGAACTGGGGCTTCCACCAGCTTGGATTTATGTCCCAACTGAGTTTGTGTATGTTGTCTTTGTGTGTGTGTTTGTGTGACTGAAGCTGAATGAAGAAATCATGCTTCCTCAATGTTTTTCAGAATGTGTTTTTGGGGATCGAGTGGTGTTCTGGTGATCTGATCCCCTTTTTCGCAGGATAGGACAGATGAGATGATGACAATGATGTTCTCTTACAACAATATATTCACTTCAATGTAATATATTTGACCGTGCTATACTCTCACTATATACAGTGCCGACGGAAAGTCTTCAGACCCCTTGACTTTGTCCACATTTTGTTAGGTTACAGCCTTATTCTAAAATGTATTAAATTGTTTTTTTTCTTCATCACTCTGCACACAATAACCCATAATGACAAAGCAAAAACAGGATTATAGAACATGTTGCTAATATCTAAAAAAAAAATGGCAGCTACCTTTGGCAGCTACAACAGCCTCGCGTCTTCTTGGGTATGATGCTACAAGCTTAGGTACACCTGTATTTGGGGAGTTTCTCCCATTCCTCTCTGCAGATCCTCTCAAGCTCTGTCAGGTTGGATGGGGAGTGTTGCTCCACAGCTATTTTCAGGTCTCTCCACAGTTGTTAGATCGCGTTCAAGTCCGGGCTCTGGCTGGGTCACTCAAGGACACTCCTGCATTGTCTTAGCTGTGTGCTTAGGGTCATTGTCCTGTTGGAAGGTGAACCTTCGCCCCAGTCTGAGGTTCCTGAGTGCTCTGGAGCAGGTTTTTGTCAAGGATATCTCTGTACGTTGCTCCGTTCATACTTGCCTCGATCCTGACTATTCTCCCAGTCCCTGCCACTGAAAAACATCCCCAAAGCACGATGCTGCCACCACCATGCTTCACCGTAAGGATGGTGCCAGGTTTCCTCTACAAGTGACGCTTGGCATTCAGACCAAAGAGTTCAATCTTGGTTTCAAGAGACCAAAGAATCTTGTTTCTCATGGTCTGAGAGTCTTTAGGTGCCTTTTGGCAAACTCCAAGCGGGCTGTCATGTGCCTTTTATTGAGGAGTGCTTTCCGTCTGGCCACTCTACCATAAAGGCCTAATTGGTGGAGTGCTGCAGAGATGGTTGTCCTTCTTGAAGGCTCTCCCATTTCCACAGAGGAACTCTAGAGCTCTGTCAGACTGACCATCGGGTTCTTGGTCACCTCCCTGACCAAGGCCCTTCTCCCCCGATTGCTCAGTTTGGCCGGACGGCAAGCTCAAGGAAGAGTCTTTGTGGTTCCAAACTTCTTCCATTGAAGAATGGTGTAGGCCACTGTGTCTTTGGGAAACTTCAATGCTGCATAAATGTTTTGGTACCTTTCCCCCAATCGTGTCTCGGAGCTCGACAGACAATTCCTTCGACCTCATGGCTTGGTTTTTGCTCTGACATGCACTGCCAACTGTGGGACCTTATATAGACAGGGGTGTGCCTTTCCAAATCATGTCCAATCAATTTCATTTACCACAGGTGGACTCCAATCAAGTTGTAGAAACATCTCAAGAATGATCAACGGAAACAGGATGCGCCTGTAGAGAATAAGGCTGTAACGTAACGAAGTGTGGAAAAAGTCAAGGGGTCTGAATACTTTCCGATGGCACTGTACATGCACAGTGTAGTGTCTGTGTATGGTGTCAGGTGTGTTAGGTTTGCATGACAGGTTCCATGCAAATGTAAAAAGAGTGTTTCTAATTGTGGACCTTGTTCCCTCTCTCTTTTTCCTTTTTGTTATTTTGCTTCTTATTTTCTGCCACGGTGAATCCAGAGGTCAACAATAATATTCCAGGTAAGTGTTCAGAGGAAAACCATCTCATCTTAGAAATAACGCAAAATAAGTTAGGATCATTGGACGCTTGTAATCCATGATAGAAATAAGAACAGGATGGAAACTCTATTTACGTTTTTTTTTATGGGCGGTCATGTCTTCATAACCAAAATGTTCCTACAAAGATGTCAGCCCTGTTACATAAGCTACTTCTTCAGTTCAACTACTCTAGTCCTACTACGGAAGCTTTCCCTTAGCTGTGGGAAGCTTGTTTGTCTGTGAGTCTGATGCCATGCTTT
This sequence comes from Salvelinus sp. IW2-2015, assembly GCF_002910315.2. NCBI lineage: Eukaryota > Metazoa > Chordata > Actinopteri > Salmoniformes > Salmonidae > Salvelinus > Salvelinus sp. IW2-2015. Next base: position 1,248,878 of record NC_036849.1, read on the forward strand.
CTTTCACGGGAAAATATGGGACATCACAATACTGTACCGACAAAGTATTGGAATATAGGTTCTGAAGTGCTCTCTCCCTCTCTCCCTCTCTCTCCTTTTCCCTCCTTCTTTCTGTCGTTCCTTCCCTCCCTCAAGGATTTTCACATATGATGATGGCGGAGCAAGGTATGCCTCTCTTCTTTCTAACCCCCATCATTTCCGTGTGGTTGTGTGCTGTGTGGTTGTGTGCTGTGTGCATGTTGGTTGTGATGTTTTGAAGATTGTCTCTTCAGATGACAAATGCACTTTTTCCTCCATATGTGATGTTTATAACAGTGTTACAGTAGTACATAAAAACCAGTAGATTAAGTATTTTTGCAATCTAAGAAATGTGTGTTTTTGCATGCACTGACCAACATAGGCTCACGGTACTGCCTGGTGTGTGTGTGTGATTGGTGTGTGTAGGACTGAGTTTGAAGTGTAGTCTGATTATACTACAGTGCCAATGTGCTACTGTGTATTGATATGAATGATATGCATATATTAATATACATATATTAATTTGTGTTCTCCACTCATCAAGCACTCTCCCATGTCAAACTATTCACTGTTGGCTTTTCTCTCCTCCTCTTCCGCTGTGGATACACTACCTTCTCTCCTCTACGACCTCTCTCCTCCTCGCCTCTCCCTAGCTAAAAGCAAAGGTACAGATCAGTCTTTCTCTTACCCTCGCTTTAAGAAACCCTGGGCTAGATTGAGTGAGTGTCATGTAAAACACTGTATGCTCTTTAAAATGTGTTCCTCTGTGTGCAAAAACAAGGGTATTTACACTTTTTTGTCTAATTCCTTGATGTGTGTGATAACAGCGGGCTGGAGTGTAAAATAAAACACTCCCCTGGTGTGATGTGTGTCTCTGTGTGTTGTTGTATTGTGTTTACCTCTCTCTGTTTAGCGTTTCCTGCCTAATGGCAGCTCACCAAGGGTGCTTGGATTAGGCAAATTAATTAAATTATCCTTAATTGAAGCAGGAAAACAGAGTGCTCACTGAGTCTAAGTGAGGGAGGGAGTGTGTGGAGCTGTCGTTAGGAATATATCGTAAGTGTACGAAGAGGAAATGGAATTCAGGAATGATCTGCTATAGATGTTCTGAGTACTGGATTATCGACGGAATGAGATTGGGGAGAAAGTCTCTCAGTTTGATGACTATAGGCCGGGAGAGATTTGCAAGGATGTTCAGGAATGATGTTTTCCACTTTCTCCCTCCATTGTCTGCGGTGGAGTCCATGGATTAGGACCTGATAATCTGCTTTTCATATCTAAAGTACAATGTAATGTCGGACTGACATTTTAATTGTCTCCGTGATGAAATGTCCTTGGGAGAATGATGCAATTACAAGATATGACGTGACGCTGCAATATCTTTCAAATACACTCCTTTTGTGAGATAGAGAGGAAAGGGAGAGGAGAGAGAAATACTGTAGGTGAGGGGGAGAGAGAGTGAGATGGAGTGGAGGAAAGATGAATGAAGAGAGAGAGAGACTTTGATAGATGTGGTAATTTTTAAGTTTGTCACTGGAGTACTGTGTTGACAGACACACACACACAAAGAGAAGCCCATTGGGGCACATGCTGACTGACTCTGACCAATGGGCCTTTTGGAAAAATTCTATGAGCACACACCAGTAAGATGTGTGTAGCCTGAAAAAGGTTTTGTAGTTTTCAAACCACCGCTAATGCTGACTCTGCTTACCACAATGACTGCTTTACAGTGAGAGACTGATGATGTAGAGAAATGTGAAGCATTAGCTGCCTCCTCTGACCGACTTTACTGTAATACGCCAGAGCTCCCTGGACATTAAGAAGGGATACAATTAGCATGAAAGCAGAGAAATGCCCAGTTGTCACATTATCAGCTAAAAGGCAAAGTCACAGTCTTTAGTACGGGAAACCAGACTGTAAAGTCAGTTTGTTAGTAGGCCAGGTGTGTTAGTGCTGGGTCAGAACCAAAGCCTGCACACACAGAGGCCCTCTAGGTGTAGGACAAGGATTGGCCGAACTACATGGATATTGTGTGTGTGTTTCTACCTTACCTAAAATGAAATAGAGAGCAATACTCTTCTTTCCCCATTCCTAGCCCAAAATGTAACCCAGAGAGATATACTGTAAACCCCTGTGTTGTATCAATATCCTCCTCTAGTGCTGAACGTGTTCCCTCTCTCCTTCCCTGCTCCTCCTGTCTGTCTCACTTCCTGCTTCCTGTGTTTAATCCGTCCGGGAGACGGCAGACATTATTTCCCATCAGCCCCCCTGTCGGCTCCTGTTAAGCAGACAGGACCTCCATTACGGCTTTATTTGCATCCAGTCGCAGCTGCGGAGACAAGAAGACAGAGGGACTCACAGAGGAAGATGGAGAGGGGGGGGGGGGGTGGTAATAGAAGAGTGTGTAGCCGTCGTGTGGAGTCACGCATATTGCCTTGCTCTCTCTATCTCATTGTTTCTTTATTCTCCTTTCGGTCTCTTTTCCCCCTCTCTCCTCCTTTCCAGCTCCCTCTCCCCTCTCCTGGCAGTGTTTCCCAACACTAGCAGGCTTTGATGTGGTGGGATTCATGGTGGTAACTCTCTAGAAGTCACTGTGGGCTAGCTGTTCTAACACTGCTGAGGGCAGGAAGTGCTTGCATTCAGCTGGTTTCACGTAGAGGTTACACTTCTACCCTCCTCTCGATGGCATGCTATAGCTACTGTATGTCATAAGTACCGTTACACACTGTGGGACTTTTCCTGTGTGCCTCGGTTATTAAGAGCATGGCATTAGCATTGACAGGGTCGTGGGTTCGATTGCCACTTAGGCCAACAATGCAAAAATGAATGGCGCTCACTGTTGCAATGAATAATAGATAAAAGCAATACCTTAGTTTTATAGTATGATAAAGACTGTGCTAGCACTTATGGTCTGTATTGGCCAAAGCAGAAGTTTTGTTGTTTTGGCCCAGACCTCTCCATCTCCTTCTGATATCATATGAAACTTATAAACTTATAAACAAAGCAAAAATATCATATTTATCCTGTAAAGCCTCAAACAGCAGAGATGTTGTGGCCCATGTTAATGTTTTTTTTATTTAGGAAAGGGGTCCAGTGAGTGCATGTGATATTCTACCAGCTCTCACGGTCTCAGGTCAAAATTAGATGTTCGTCCATGTTTCTCAAACGTCAAATTTAGAAGTTGTTTCAAAAGTCCGATTTCAAAGTTAACTCCTAATTTTTAAGGTTAGGCATTAACTCTGAATGGTTAATGGTAAGGGTTAAGGTTTGGGATCGGCTTAAAACAAAAATATCACAACAACCTTCTATCACTGGATTCAAACTTGCAACCTTTGGAATCGGAGGCAGTTGCTTCTGCCCATCCGCCATCCCTGTCCAAAAAACCTTTAGTAAAACCAAAAACCTACTTGAAGGTAACAGCGCGCACTGTTGCCCTTAGTGGCCGGTTTCCACGTCATCTCCCGACGTCCTCAGACATGGATGGACGTTGAATAGTGACTTGTATCATGGGTGACCTGGCTGGTGATATTATAGCTCATTGGTTTCCAAATTATGGTGCCTTGCCTTAGACACCCCTTAATTAGCCTTTTAATTCATGATATAGCACAGGTTCTCATTCCCTATCGCTTACTTAACCAAATCAATGTATCATTTACTGTTTCATTCTCTATCATTGACATCTTTGTAACAGTTATTAAGGTGATGTAAAGGCAATATTTCTGCACTGTGAAAACGGTGGTAACTCAATGATATCAGTGGTGTCGTTGAGTAATGGTGGACAGTTGTCTTTTCTATGGTTGACTGACTGACGCTGTAATGCAGCCATGAGAGGGAGAGAGATTGCACACACCAGCTGGAGAGAGAGTGAGAGACAGAGAGACAGAGACACACACAGAGTGAGGGTAGTAGAGAGACCCCAAAACAGTTTGGATTTCAAATGGTACACCCCTGAACTTCTCTCTCACACACACACACACACTGAGGCTTAGCTCGGTTGCCATGCCTCATGCTGGCAGCGGGCATATGCCGACAAACAGCCACAAAAACACAAGCGGGTTTAGAGGGGACACAGAGAATTGCAGGGACAGCCATTTACGCTCCTCTCTCCATGGCTCCAATTTTACTTGTGTGTGTGTAGAAGTGTGTGTGTGTGTGTGTGTAGTTTGTGGGGTGAGGGGAGGAGATAGTTGGATCATCTCAGGGGACATAGATGAACTCACTAGCTGGATAATGAATTGCAGAAAAATTATGCAAATAGTATGCTAATTATCTAATCAGGTTTGATTGCATTAAGGAGGTGTCTACTCTTGCTAACCTTGAGGAGACATTGATAATCAAATGCTGATCAGCGCTGGGACTGAGACTCTCTCTCTCTCTCACACACACACACACACACACACACACACACACACACACACACACACACACACACACTCGACTAAAAGGGAGAAAAAAACAGAAGAGTTAGTGATGTGCAAGGGTTAGTATGTATGTGTCAGCATGTTTGTGTGTGTGTGTGCGTGCGTGCGTGTGTATGCGTGTGTGTGTTAGGGGTGTTCTCAGGTCTTAGTAAAACAGGTGTGTGAGTATTACAGTGTCGTAGGCCAGTGGAATATTTGTCAAAGAGTGGTCTATGTTTGAGCTGGACATACAGACTGGACCCAGGGGAAGGGAAAAGGTCAATCATCTCATATTGACTTCTTTAATATAAGCTGGACTTATTTCTCAGGGACATTACATGGGATTCTTTCCTTGACTCAGGGAGAGGAAGCTTTAACTTGTCACTCAGAACATAGTTTTGGGGATTACATGTTCCTTTCCCACCTTCCTCCTTTGCTAACCCTTTGATTCTTCAAATATTTGAATCTTGCCACAGAGCGTTTGTCAGCTGTTCCTTTGCCCCTGTCTGGTGCAGTGTATGTATGTGTGTGTGTGTGTGTGTGTGTGTGTGTTGTCCCTCTGGAGGTTGTTTGATGCTGCTCTGCTGGTGTGTGTGACAGGGAGGTGAAAAGCAATGTGTGTGTGTGAGACACTGATAATGAAATGGTTATCTTGGCGTTTGGACGGTAGGTAATTCCATTTGCTCCCATAATCCCTCAGTAGTTGTCTCTCTGTCAGCCGACCGACAGGCAGACAAGACACACCCCCTGGGCGGTGGTGGCCTCAGACTTGTGTGTGTGTGCCACCCTGCACCTCTTGGCCTCACATTTGTTGATTTCTTCATTGATGAACTGAATCAATAAAAAATCCCCTCAGGGTGTATTCTCTCATGTTGATATTCCGGCACCATTTTGCTGATCTTTATATCCTAAAGCACAGAAAATGAAATCAAACTTAGAGGGGCGATCTGCAATTGCTACATCCATGTTTAGACTTTTAAATTAATGATGTATACAGTATATTTATATTTGACATATACCCATTGATTCCTGTAGAATGTAACCTATAGAGATGCCTCGTGAGCTTAGTTCAACCGTCGTACCCCATCAGAACCAAAAAGTTGTGCTGAGAGATTAACCGAAATGTCGGTTATTTTTGTGCGGCTACGTGTCCGGTCTGTGTTTCGTTTATGACTGCTAAGAGACCAGAAAAATGTGCGATATACATAGTGCAGTTGCTTCGCAAGCTATTTTTAATTGAATATACATACTTTAAGTGATTGATAGACAGTTGGTAGTCAGCACTCCTAACTGTAGGCCTTATTTACTTTGAACAACTACTAAAATAGTCATTTTGCCAGACAGCATAGGCAGTAGCTCTATAGAGATGATGACTTGAAATTAAATGAAAGTCATCAAATAAAACAAACGTAATATACACAATAACTGAAATATTTTATTAAAGCAAAGTAATGTGAATAAATTCTGGGCCTAGTAGTAGGCCTAATGGGCAGTCACTTCCATCATGGGACTTGTATTCATTGTTTTAGTCTGTGTTGTTACAGTATTCAACCCACATAATGCATAGTGCATGTAATGTCCCCAAAAAATAATCGAAATGAAATTGAAAATGTTTTTTATTTTTTTATTTTTTTATAATCGAAACGAAACCGAACCTACCTCAAAAAGCACGGGTCGCTCAGCATTACCAAAAATATACGCTTGTTTTACTCCACTGTTTGTAAACAATGTAATTGTAAACAAACACTCAAGAGCCCCCAAAAAATGATGAAAACTATCATTTTTATATCATGGATGGCCAGTCCACGTATCTATAGCTACAGTGCCTTCAGAAAGTATTCACATCCCATGACTTTCCGCACATTTTATTGTGTCACATACAGTATGTGGCAAAGAAATACACTTTATGTCCTGATAACAAAGCGTTATGGAACTTTATGTCCCGATAACTAACTGTTATGTTTGAGGGCAAATCCAACACAACACATCGTCATATTTTCAAGCCTGGTGGCGGTTGCGTCATGTTATTGGTATCGGCAAGGACTAGGGAGTTTTTTTTTATATTAAAAGAAACGGAATAGAGCTGAGCACAGGCAAAATTCTAGAGGTTCCGTCAAATCCACCTTTCAGCAGGACAGTGACCTAAAACACAAGGCCAAATATACACTGGAGTTGCTTACCAAGACTAGTAGCCTAGTTACAGTTTTGACTTAAATCGGCTTGAAAATCTATGGCAACACTTGAAAATGGCTGTCTAGATATGACCAACAACCAACTTGACAGAATTTTTAAATGAATAATGTGCAAATAGTGTACAATCCGGGTATGCTAAGCTCTTACAGACTTATCCAGAAAGACTCACAGCTGTAATCACTGCCAAAGGTGATTTTAACATGTATTCACTCAGGGGTGTGAATACTAATGTAATCAAGATATGTTAGTGTTTAATTTTTCCTATTTTTTTTTTTGTGCAAATGTTTGAATTTTTCTTCCACTTTGACATTGCAGAGTATTTTGTGAAGATAATTTAAATCAATTTTAATCCCATCTTCTTACACAACAAAATGTGCAAAAAGTCAAGGGGTGTGAACACTTTCTGAAGACATGTATGTCTATGCATTCTGAGTGTTTACGGTTCTCCAGCGCCATCCCTCAGCTGTTCACCAAAACAGGGTCGTGGTGACCGCTTTTTGTATGGTTGGAACTGCAGATTGCCGCTTTAAAGTTGAGCTGATATTGGCCGGAATCTCAGAGAACATCCACAAAGAAAAAAAGGAACACAAACGAGACCGATTGAATCAGGAAGTCCACCCACTGCTTAGGTCACACACTTCATTCAATTCACCTGTCATCAAGTGCTGTTTTGCTGTTGTCACGTTGATGGTGGTGTGTTTTTGACAGACTCCATACAAAATGGAAGCGGCACATTATTCAGAAACAATGGAATTGTATTCCGTATGGGGCTTGGGAGCTGTTGCTTCGTTTTAGGTAGCTTGTGTGTGTTTCTGGTATGTTTTTGTGCGTGTGGCCATGCGTGCGCAGGTGCATGTGTTGGGCTGTTTAGCAGTATGAGGAGATGGTGTGGTAACGGTTGTATGCTAATGAGACAGGAGTATATTATGAGTAGTTTGGCCTGAGGATGTTTACTTAGATCACTTACACCTCTGATGACCTTTTAAAGTTCTCTACAGCTCAACCCCTCTGGGCTGTATGGCTTCTAATCCACACACGTAAACAGCACACGTGTGTGTGTGTGTGTGTGTGTGTGTGTGTGTGTGTGTGTGTGTGTGCAGATATTTCCACCTTGACTTTATACCTAAAAGTGTGTGCACGTTATGCCTAAATGTGTGTGTGCATGAGGGCTGTTGTGATGGTGCGCGTGTGTGTCCGTGCGTGTGTGTCGTGCCGGAGCAGTGCTGGGGCCAGGTGGCAGTAGGGAATACTCTGATGGATCCTCATTACACTGGTCAGAGATCAGACAGCAGTGTATTTGTGTTTGTGTGTGTGTGACAGCAGTGCTAGCTCCATCTCTATAGCCATTGTCTACCTCTGCCATGCATGGATGGAGCCTAGTTAGCCTCTCTAATGAGCATTGGTTCCCCCGGAGCATCTTTTTGATCATTGTCCTAGGCACAGATCTAGGATCAGTTTACTGTCTGCTAGTCCTTACCTTATTCATTAGGAGGAAAACTGACCTTAGATCAGCATCTAATAAGTATTGATTCTCTTTGAACATCTCTCTGATCATCACTATGTTCACACAGGGCCCCGGGCAGTGGTAGTGCATGATGGGTAATGTAGTTTCCAGGCCTAGAGGTGCACAATCAAATATTATGAAGGGCAATGGGAAGCCTTCAAAGATGCCAGATAGTCAGATATGCATAGGCATTGCCAAACCTGATCATGCTCCATTGAAAAATATTGTTATAATTGATATATCAAAGGCAGACGTAGATGTTTTTAAAGGGGCATGAAGCTCATGAGCTTTTCTGAATCACTGGCTCTCATTAGCATGCACTTCCTGGACTATATATCCTGTGTGTGTGTGAGAGTGAGTGAAGGCTTGCTCTTATGCATAATCAATACTCCTCTCAAGCGGCACATGGCTGCCATCATGGTAACTCGGATCCCGGTTTGCGATGGCAGGATCATTGGCATGCTGCTGTGTTTTAGAGAATGATCGATATGGTTTTTTTAGGGCCGGTGCCAATACCGATTGTCTGGTGTTCAAGAAGGCCGATGGCTGATATTTTATGCCGATATTCAGTCATTCAATTTAAAATTTGAAATGTTTGACAAATTTTCCCAGAGACAGCCATGTATGCATTAATGAATCCATTTTAAAATCATACAGCATTTTGTCGTTGTTTTTACCAATCTAACTACAAAACAACATAATGGTAATGATTTTATTCGAATGGTGGTAACTCTTGATAAACTCTGTAAATCAAGATGGCATAGGCCTCCTCACAATACAGTTGAATGCATATTCAATAGGAGAGTTATTGAGTTATTGCAGTTATTGCATTGAGTTATTGAGGTTGTTTCAACTGATTTCAATGGAGTCTATGGGGCTACAGATGACAAACAATCTGTTTCCCTTCCATTTGGGACTTTATATTAGCCTACTGATCAGCAACATTTGGAGCCTATTCTTTTCTTTCATAAAAGCGTGCATTGTATCTTTAAGATAACAGCCAGCCCCTCCTGATACCGTGTGCAAGGGACATGTTCCTACCGTTATACTTCCGTGTTCATACCCTGGTCTGTTGAATGGGCTTCATGAACGCAGTCATATAAGATTGTTATGAGAATTATGTTCTCGATGTTCATAAACTGACCTTCAATTAACTACTCAGTCTGCAACCCAGAATTTATAAGGTACTGTTTGAAATGAAAACAGACAGAGGCCCAGCCTACAATAGTCAAATGTTTATTCACGAGAGCACTCTGAAGTCCATTATACAAAGACATCCATTTTATAGCTGCACACATACTTCCACACAAACAGTAGATATCCTACGCACATATTAACACACAAACAGTAGGTGAGTTTTAACCTTCTTCGTGGTTCTCACCACTGTGTATCACTACCCAGCCGACAGTTCCATTCCCCCCGAGATTAGAGAAACCTTGAGAAGTCCTCCCTGTCCTCATAAGTTTTCTCAGTTCCTGCCAGGTAGGTTCAAACACAGTCTAACTGTTCTCGGTATCTTTCTTCGGCCTTCGCCCCCCCCCATACAAGTTCAAATCCTGAGCTACGCCTTGCTCAGACAGTCTGTGTTTTTTGCACTATACAGATACAGTGTTTAACCTAATTCTGACTAAAACTACACACATCATCAGATTATAATTTTATGATTCTAATCAATTTCATACAGTTATAAGCTTTCAGAGTGGAATTATTTAATCATTATCTTTCAACCATATGAATTATTTTATCAAAGATATACTGTATATACAATTATGTTTGTGTTTGCGGATGAATTTACATCTGCCGAATGCCTTTTATGACATATTTGCCCTGAAGACCACTGTGCTACTTGCCGCGTCACTTGCATGGCGTATTCACACATTGAATGATGCAGCCAAGCAGCTCGCCTGGAAAGACAAGTCACAATCAGCTTTCAATTCAGCATATATCGCGTTATGGTTTGCATATTATTACAAATAAATGAATAGGGTAGTGAACAGATGTTAGCTTCTGCTGTAAGCTTGCTAGCTAGCAAAGTTAGCTTCAGCTCTAAGCTAACTACTGGTAGCTAGCGAGCTACCGGCATCTTTTTACTGAATAAAGTGTAACCTTGGATATTGTTTTGCTGAACAGTGAAGTAATTAATAATTTCAAAATAGCCATGTCGCATTTTCAAGTGTGTTAAATGATATACAGCATGAGTTGTGAGCTACCAAGCGATGCAACTCAGAGGTTCCTCAGGACACGCTAGCTAACAATGAGTGAGTAGCGCAGGCTGTAGCTTGCAGCACAACAAAAGGCAAGGTGCGCTCGTGCTATAAAGACACAGATTATTGGTCGTTCTCTGGCGTGTGTGTGTGTGTCAGTGGAGGCTGCTGAGGGGAGGACGGCTCACAATAATAGCTGGAATGGAGTCAATGGAATGGTATCAAACACATTAAAGATGGTTGATACCACTCCATTGACTCCATTCCAGCCATTATTACGTTCTCCCCTCAGCAGCCTCCAGTGGTGCGTGTGTGTGTGTGAAGCACAGTGCTGAACTTGGGTTGGCTATTGTTTATTCTGACCTGAAATTCAATTACACATGTTTATATGGGGCAACTGTTTCTCTAACTGGTATAATTATCTTCTTATGGCTGCAATCCCATTAACGGGATCGATATGACAACAGCCAGTGAAAGTGCAGGGCGCCAAATTCAAACAACAGAAATCTCATAATTAAAATTCCTCAAACATACATGTATGTTATACCATTTTAAAGGTAATCTTGTTGTTTATCCCACAAAAGTGTCCGATTTCAAATAGGCTTTTCAGCGAAAGCACCACAAACGATTATGTTAGGTCACCGCAAAATCACAGCCAAACACAGTCATTTTTCCAGCCAAAGACAGGAGTCACAAAAAGCAGAAATAGAGATAAAATTATTCACTAACCTTTGATTATCTTCATCAGATGACACTCATAGGACTTCATGTTACACAATACATATATGTTTTGTTCGATTAAGTTCATATTTATATCCAAAAACCTCAGTTTATATTGGCGCCATGTTCAGAAATGCCTCCAAAATATCCGGAGAAATTGCAGAGAGCCACGTCAAATAACATAAATACTCCTCATAAACTTTGATGAAAGATACGTGTTTTACATAGAATTGAAGATACACTTGTTCTTAATGCAACCGCTGTGTCAGATTTCAAAAAGCTTTACGGCAAAACACAATATTCAATAATCTGAAAACAGCGTTCAACCACAAAAGCAAGCCATACAGTTACCCGCCAAATTGTGCAGTCAACAAAACTCATAAAAAGCATTTTAAATCTTCACTTACCTTTGCTGATCTTCGTCGGAATGCACTCCCAGGACTCCCACAAGAAATGTTAGTTTTGTTCGGTAATGTCCATCATTTATGTCCAAATAGCTATTTTTGTAGCGTGTTTGGTAAACAAATCTAACGTCAGGAAGGGCGTTCACTAAAAGCTGACGAAATGTCCAAAAGTTCCGTAACAGTCAGTAGAAACATGTCAAACGATGTATTGAATCAATCTTTAGAATGTTTTTAACATAAATCTTGAATAACGTTCCAACCGGAGAATTACATTGACTTCAGATGAGCGATGGAACAGTGCTCCCTCTCATGTGAACGCGCATGGTTAGAACATGGTCAGGTCATGGCAGACCTGACTAATTCCCCTCTCATTTGGCCCCCTTCACAGTAGAGGCATCAGACAAGGTTCTACAGACTGTTGACATCTAGTGGAAGCTGTAGGAAGTGCAAACTCATCCATATCTCGCTGTGAATTCAATAGGATCTTGGTTGAAAATCGACCAGCCTCAGAATTCCCACTTCCTGTTTGGATTTTGTCTCAGGTTTTTGCCTGCCATATGAGTTCTGTTATACTCACAGACATCATTCAAACAGTTTTAGAAACTTCAGAGTGTTTTCTATCCAATATGAATAATAATATGCATATATTAGCGACTGGGACTGAGGAGCAGGCAGTTTACTATGGGCACCTCTGTGCACCTTTCATCCAAGCTACTCAATACTGCCCCTGCAGCCATAAGAAGATAATATCAGCTATCATCATGTAGAAATACGGGTCTGTCGAATACCCTATATCATCTACCTCTCCTCGCCCCTCCCCTCCTCTCCTCCTGTCTCCCTCTCTCCTGTCTCTCTCGTGTTGCCCCAGTGTGGCCCTCCTGTCTGCAGAGTGCATGTAGGACAGAAATGTAATGATGTGTGTGTTGTTAAAAATGCATGAGCTCCGCTCCGCACTGTGCAGGTAGAAGAAGATACACGGCAAGAATACACTCACTACTGTTCAGAGAGCATGTGTGTGTATATTTGTGAAATAGGGAGAGAGCTAGAGAGAGAAAGCGAGAGTGTGTGTGTGAGAGGGAGTGTGAGCTCACTAAGACAACGAACCCCTGCTATGACAGTCTAATCCTGACATATTCAGACACTTTCAGAGCAGTAAGAGGGCACAGTGATATACACAGCTGAACCCTACCTGTTATTGAGAGAGAGAGAGAAGAGCGAGGGAGAGAGGGGAAAGAAAGAAAGGAGAGAGGGGAGGAAGATAGTTTAGGGATGAGAGGTAAAGGCCAGAGGTTAAATGAAGGGTACATCATTACCCTACCCTGAGGTACTGAAGGGTATTGGGTTCAAGGTGTCAGTTTCCTGCCAGGAAAGGGTAGAGGTGAGGCTTTCTGGTGGCCCTAGCAACCCGACCCGGTAACATGACGCTGACACACCGGTGAAAAGGTAGAGTTGGTGACCTTTCGCCAACCGTCATTACAGCCTGATCAGATATGGGTCCAAGTAAATGAGATTGAAAAGCATTTCATTGAGAACATGTTTATTTTGTGGGTGAATAACAAAAGATGGCTTTTTGTTTAGTCCAGTCCACCAGAAGCTTTTCTCACAGCGTTTATGTGGGAATGTGTGTCTGCGCGTATTTGTGTCAGTCAGACAGTGGCAGAGGGCAGGCCACACCATCATTTATGGAATGGAATGTCTGCGAGCATTTTTTTTTTGTCGTTCTACCAATCGACTTCCTTTCTTAGGTGCCCAGAACATGAGTCATCCATTTGAGTTTTATTTTAATTTTGGCCAATATTTTCCCAACTTGGCAACGTCAGTCAGACAGTGGTAGAGGGCAGGCCACACCATAATTGATGTAATGTGCACATCTGTTGTATCTGTTCCACCCAGACAGACCAGACACTCCAGAGGCCCCATACTGCATAGTGAGTACTGATGTTCCTATAGGGCTCCATAGCAATTTAATAATGGCAGTTGATTTGGCACTGATGACCACACAAGTGAACAATGATGAAGGCATCTGTTTCCAAAATGTTCCGGTGGTAAGAAAATACAATACGACTTTGGGGGGGAAAAGCTCTTTTAGATATCTTTGCTTCACCAGGCTATCATTGTCCACATGAATAGTGTCCTGACTTGCCACGGTACCTTGATCCCAGATCTGTCCGTACTTTCTTGCCATTGACGATAATGGTTGGCCATGCAGCACAAACAGATCTGAGGCACCTAGCCATTCTAAAGTCCACTCGCTCAACTACTAAATTAAAACGCTCATCCATTGATCTGTATGTGGCTGGTTGTGAGTGCATATGCTCTAATACATTACGTCTCGGCTGAGAATCAATCCACCATGGATCAGTTTCTCTCCTAAGAAGTCCAGAAGAAAACTGGCCCACTTCTTCCCTCAGTCATACATTCCCTACGGATTGAGACCCAGCCAGCCAGATTCCTGCGACCCGATTTGCGTTCTAAAGCTCAATTAATGCCGTCGGAAATAGGGACAAATCAATGTGTTTGCGAGAGCCTTGGCTGGCCTGATTTTTCTCCCACTGGTGCATTGGCTGGCTGACTGGCACACCAATCAAGTCACTCCCTTCCTTTCTCTGTTAATATACATTGTGTCGCCGGGTGGGTTTTTTCCCCAATCGCTCCGTTTTTGGAATCAGAGGCTTCAAAGAAGGCAGTCATGTTCTTTCATGTGTGCAGGCATCTTGGATTAGAGTGCAGCCTTTCGTTTGTAACAGTGGATCTGGACGTGGCTTCACTCTGTAGGAAAGAAGGAAGAGAGGAATAATATTCTGAATATTTTCCGTTTCATGGTGTTGGCTTTCTTGTTACCTGTATGATGGCAAGGTGAGCTGGTGGATAAAAAAATATGGGCGACGCTATCGATGACATCGCCCCATTGTTTCCTGTGAGAATGCTCAGTGGCATATTTAATGATCAGGAAGTTTTAAATGAAGTGCGTCGCCATCTTGCTACATGGGGGAGTTTTGGAAACATTGAATGCGCAGTTTGAGCTACTCTAGGAAATGACGTTGCAGGCTAGCTCAGTGCTGCCCCCTCTCATGGAGTAAGACAACTTGAAGGCCGACCGGGGGTACTGCAGCCTGCCATTAGCAACTAAATGATCCGTATAACTTTGTCTGTGTGTGATTTTGAAGTAATCGGTTTAAGGAAACCCATCTGGAAACATTTCCTGCAGTACCGCGGTCGGCCTCATCGTGAAATCCACAGTCGTTCTCCCCTGTGGAACAGAATAATTTAGAAACTATTTTTTCTGTGTCATCATATTTCTGTCTTGCTGCTGTTATTGGTTTCTTATGGACACTGTATAATTCTGTTGTGCCGCCAAATTAGGCTGGAACGTGAGACATGATACATCAGTCCCACCCATTTAATTTCCCCACCCATTTCTGCCTGTTCTTTTTCTATGGCTCCACCATGATAAGAGCCCAGACCCCCAGATCCTCTCCCAGGGTGTGGTGACTGTATGTGGTCTACGTTACTCCTAGCGGCAGCCTGTGATAGAGATGGAGTGGTACTCTCACACAACCCACAGAACCGTCCCTCTCATCCCAGCCCACGGGACCCACCGCATGCCTGACGTCGTGTGTGTGTGTGTGTGTGTTGTGTGTGTGTGGTGTGTGTGTGTGTGTGTGGTGTGTTGTGTGTGTGTGTGTGTGTGGTGTGTGTGTGTGTGGTGTGTGGTGTGTGTGTGGTGTTGTGTGTGTGTGTGTGTGTTGTGTGCGTGTGAGAACGTTACAACTGATGGATGGCCCAAGTCTCGGCTGCCGTGGCGAGAGGTTAGTGCTTTGATCACGGTCTCCTGTCTACACACACACACACACACACACACACACACACACGCTTCTGTTCTTCCCTCTGCTCATTTAGATTTTTGTCTGGTGAAATTGAAGCCCTAGGTTCTCTGTGTGCTAGAGGCATGACATTGGGTTACAGTTGCTCTTCACATAGTTTTCTCTCTCTCTCTATGCCACCTCTGTTCATCTTTCTCTGTCATCCTGATGCAATACTGAATCAGTGTAATAGAAAATATGTCTGTATGTATGCGTTGGTCATAAGACCCCGTGCCCCATTCTGGAATCACTCTGTTGATTCACCATTGGTCTGAGCATAGCGCTTCAGATACACAGATACTCTAATCTGTACGCCATCTGGATCTGTTCAGGCTAGGTTGTTTGGGAGGCGAGATGATTTATAGATCAAATAAATGAAGTAATCCATGTGAACAAGCAGGGGGTGTATATAGGCTACATATGAATGTACTAGCCAGACGTTCCATATCAGATATAGGATGCTGCTATCAGGGCTGGAGCCATGGAGTGCAGATTTGTACCAAACAGAGGATTTTCTGATTTCTCTCTGTTTTCTATCAGCTCTATCTCTTGTGTTCTGTGGCTATTCCCTCCCTGCACTGAGTCCACAGAGAGAGGCGGGTGGAGGAGAGAGATGGGGGGGAGAAAGAGAGAGAGGGTGAGACATAAAGGAGGGAGAGAGAGCGGGAGGGAAAAGAGTGATGGAGGAGGGCGGTATGGAGGAGAGAGAGGAAGAGGGAGATACAGAGAGAGATGTAGAAGAGCGACAAGTAAGTGTCCGAGAGAGAGAACAATGGAGGAGAGAGAGATGAAGGTGATGAGATGAGAAACAGAGAGATGGAGGAGATGAGAAACAGAGAGATGGAGGAGATGAGAAACAGAGAGATGGAGGAGATGGTAAACATGGAGATGGAGGAGATGAGAAACATGGAGATGGAGGAGATGAGAGATGGAGGAGATGAGAAACAGAGAGATGGAGGAGATGAGAAACAGAGAGATGGAGGAGAGAGAGGGATGTTATGTTTATGTGTAGCTCTGGCCGTCTGTCCTCATCAGCAGGCTGTGGTATCCAGAGAGGGGAATGGTTCAGGCATCTGATTGAGACCCGACCTCTGGTAGGTGTGTGTACTCTCTAGCCCATCTTCCTCCTATCTTAAGCAGCTTTGAGGATCATGGACACGGAGTTACCGTAAGATCTGTTTGTATGTCACAGTTTGTCAAGTTCAAGCCACTTAATATAAAAAAATATTCGAGACAAATAAAGGATAGTCTGAAGTTTTTTTTGCACCATTACAATTAAAAACATCCCTCCTCCCTCCCCCCCCTCCTCCCTCTCCCTCCCTCCCTCCCTCCCTCCCCTCCCCCTCCCTCCCTCCCTCCCTAGTCTGCCTATTCATCCTCTGGTTCTACGTGTTACAGTAACCATTTTACTGCTATAATTATAACACAGAAAGAGGGCCCACCCTATATCCATGACACAGTAAAGTAGATACGTAGCTACATGTCACTTTGAACTTCTAGTATAGTGTTCATTTCCCCTAGAGGCCTACATTAGATCTCTGACACATGGGCAAGCTGTTTACAGTAATACACCTAATATGACACCTCGATAATGAATCGCAGATGCACTACCAATCCCATCTTATTAGTGTAATTATAAAAGTTTGTTGGTCAAAGGCATTTATGTATTTGTGATTTCTTCACCAAAATGTACTATTGCCTTGTCATTGATTGATTCAATAGGGATGTGCGCACGTACTCTCCTTTCATTGTTTATTGATGAATGCACATCACCTTTACCTCAGGGTCATTTCAATAATCACTTGGTGCTTGGAACACCTTTCAGTCTGATCTGTTGAATAAAGAAAGAACTGACCGTGACATTATCCATTGATTAGTACGAGGCTAATATTTACAGGCTATTTGTCTTCACTCTACCACTGACTGCAACATACACGTTTTGCTGAGCATATGTTCCCTCAATGACGTAGGTGAAACGGGATCTAATGGACAAGGTATCCACCCATTTTGTGTCCCTCAGTATGAGGATGATGACTGTGATTGAGATTATTCTGATGATGATGGTGGTGATGATGGTGATTATGATAATGGGGACGATGATGATGATAGCGATCTAGATGATTCTGATAGTGGTGACGATGATGATGGTGATTTTACAATACAGTTACCTGGGTTAAATGCGGCCATAGAAAAACCTGTACACACACACACACACACACACACACACACTCACACTCACACACACACTCACACACAGCCGTCAATTAATTTAAGTGGGACCCTCAGTTCAATGGCCAAACTCCCTAGAGACCTATTGCCTGGAGGCAGAGTGCACATTTCAATGATTGACAGAATGCTCCCCTGACAGGAAAAAATAGAAGAAAACACAGTCCAGATCTAGGAACGATTAAACTGCTTTATGCTATAAACCCTGAGGGATGGTATGAGAGAGAGAGAGAGAGAGAGAGAGCGATGGCTATCTTGTGTCAGTGTTTTTCTCTCATTCCTCTCCACTATTGATCTGTGCTGGAAGCAGTGTGATTTTCAAGGCAAAGTTGGTTGGTTGAGTTTTGTTATGGCCTATATTTATTCTGGGGGAAACCAACGTCACTGTCACTAGAGATACTAGATATAATGACGAGATGCTTGTTTCTCCGCTCTAACAATGGGATTCGATGTCCACGGAGCGGAACAACAGGTTGTCAAGCTGCCGCCTATTCCACTCTTTCGATGATTATTTTGTTTTTTTATTATATGAAAACTTTTTTGAATATTCAATGAGGGGTATGGTAGCACCATGCATATTCATAGGCTGTCTCCAATTTCAACAGGGACAGCTCCGATATAAAAACATACAAAAACTCCTCACTTGCCTAATAAGTAATGATCTGCTTAACGTGGACAGATTTTGGGCAGAGTAAACCCACTCGCTTCGCCTCCGGTCCTCTAGTACCCCCAACAGCACACATTTTTGTTGTCTCCCCAGACAAAAATACCTGATTCAACTTGTCATGGGCTTGACGTCAACAGTGAAGCGGCGACTCCGGGATGCTGGCCTTCTAGGCAGAGTTGCAAAGAAAAAGCCATATTTCAGACTGGCCAATAAAAATAAAAGATTAAGATTGGCAAAATAACCCAGACACTGGACAGAGGAACTCTGCCTAGAAGGCTAGCATCCCTGAGTCACCACATACATACATACATACATACATACATACATACATACATACATACATACATACATACATACATACATACAGTACCAGTCAAAAGTTTGGACATACCTACTCATTCAAGGGTTTTTCTTTCTTTTTTATTATTTTCTACGGAATCATGTAGTAACCAAAAAAGTGTTAACAAATCAAAATATATTTGAGATTCTTCAAAGAAGCCACCCTTTGCCTTGACAGCTTTGCACACTGGTGGACAGATTTTGGGCAGAGTAAACCCACTCTCTTCACCTCTTTCTCTCTGCTATCACACGTCAGTGTTTCCCAACTCTGGTCCTCGGGTATCCCCATCAGCACACATTTTTGCTGTATCCCCAGACAAAAACACCTGATTCAACTTGTCAAGGGCTTAGGAAAAGGGTTAGGCTTAGCTAAAAAGAAATCTACAGTTATCCAATCTAGACATGACCATCGGACTAGGCTGCGTTGTGTCTGAAAAAGTATTTGCCCCCTTTCAGATTTTCTCAAATTTTGGTCCACTCTTGCATGCAGAGCTGCTTTTTAACTCAGTGACATTTGTGGGTTTTCAAACGTGAACTGCAGCGTTTGGTTTTCTCCAGGCATAATGGGACCCATGTCGTCCAAAATTGTATACTTTGACTCATCTGTCCAAAGAAAATTTTTCCAGGAGTCTTGATGATCATCCAGTTGCTTCCAGGTGCTTTTTGGCAAACTTGAGTCAACTTTTTGGACAAGATGGGTCACATTATGTCTGGCGAAAACCAAACACTGCATTCCACAGTAAGAACCTTACACCAACGGTCAAGCATGGTGGTATTAGTGTCATGGTTTGGGGATGCTTTGCTGCCTCAGGACCTGGACGACTTGCCTTAATAGAAGGAACCATGAATTCTACTCTGTATCAGAGAAGTCTACAGGAGAATGTCAGGCTATTCGTCTGTGAGCTGAAGGTGAAGCGCAGCTGGGTCGTGCTGCAAGACAATGATCCAAAACACACAATCAAGTCTACATGAAAATGTAAAAAAAGCAACAAATTTGACGTTTTGGAATGGCCTAGTCCAAGTCCAGACCTAATCCCAACTGAGATGTTGTGGAAGGACTTCAAATGAGCAGTTCATTCTTGAAAACCCAGAAATGTCGCTGAGTTAAAGCAGCTCTGCATGGAAGTGGGACAAACTTCCTCCACAGCAACGTGAGAGACTGATCAACGTAACTTTGTTTTTGAATTAGATTAAATAAGTATGTAATTGTTGTGTTATTTGTTCACTCAGGTTCCCTTTATCGAATATTAGGTTTTGGTTGAAGGTCTGATAACATTCAGTATAAAAAAAATGTGCAAAAGTAGAGAAAATTAGAAAGGGGGCAAATACTTTCTCACAGCAGTATATAGCCTAGTTGACTTCAAAGTTTTCATTCATCTACTACAATGAGACTGAAGTTGAGGACACTCCTGCTCGTCGCCTTGTTGGGTATTTCTGGGTCTACCAGCTGCTACAGACCAGAAAGCAGCATGGATAGTACCATTGGCTGGTCATGGGACTATGCCTGTTTGGAGAGGAGTTCCGATGCTACTTTCGACTGGACCGGGGCCAGTTCGGCCTCCTGCTCAGCAAGATAATAGCAAGCATCGCTAGGATGGAGACCAACTACCGCATGCTATCCTACACATGCGTCCGTGTGTGTGTGTGTGTGTTTTTTGGGTGCTGTGTGTGTGTGTGTGTGTGTGTGTGTGTGTGTGTGTGTGTGTGTGTGTGAGAAGAGCAGTCAGGCTGATTGTGCTGGTGATGATAGCAGAGGTTGGAGGGGCCACATAGCAAAGCAATGCATTTTTATTTTCCCCCACCATTTTCTCCCTCCCTCCTTTTTATTTTGGAAGCTAAAGTTAACAGTTTTGTCAAGCGCGTGCCGCCAGAGGCACAACTGCTTAAGTGTATATTTTGCAATATAAGTGACCTGCTTTCTGGCTGGGCCCTTTTCCCATTACTGGGAGTGACATTTCATTTAGATTCCGTCATTCATCTTTCCCGTCTTTCTCTCTCTCTCTCTCTCTCTCTCTCTCTCTCTCTCTCTCTCTCTCTCTCTCTCTCTCCTTCTCTCTCTCTCTCTCTATCCTAGTCTCTCTCTTGTCCTGCCTGTATGTCTGTCTGTCCAAGAGCTCACCCTTTCCCTCCTCTCTTCCTGATTTTCCTCATCCCTCACTTCTTCTCTCTCCCTCCATATTTGCGAATTGCGACTGTACATACCCCGTCTCGAGACATACTTACCCAAATTGGTCCACCCGGACCAAAGCTAGTTTGTTCAAAAACGTTTATCCTCGGATGACCTCCGTCCACTATTACATATCTTAAATGCTTCATCGTAAAACAACAGCTCCTTGGGCTGTATTATGTCTTGATGCTGAGAAAGCTTTTGATAGACTAGAATGGTAATATCTCTGCTGTGTCTAGGAACATATGGGAATTGGCTCCAATTTCATTAATATAATTCAAATGCTAAATGCCAATCCTCAGCCATAGTTATAACAGGCAATTGTCTGCTCTGCTCCGTTCAGAATCACTAGAAGCAGCAGACAAGGTGATCCAATTTCGCCTTTGCTATTTTTATTATCCATGGAACCCCGGCCCAGGCAATTCGTCAATCTAAGCAAATAACAGCAATTTCCCTAAAATCTACCGATTACTTAATCTCTTTATACGCAGACAATATTTTTACTCTATCTAGACAATGTATCTCGATTGCTCCCAAACGCATCGAAGATCATAGATACATTCAGCTTCATCTCAAGTTATAAAATGAATCAGCCCTACTGCCTCTCAAAACCCAGATGGTGGACTCCATCTGTACTTATGGAATCCCAATTATTTCCCGTTATAAATATTTGGGAGTAGATATATTTCCTTCCTTATATCAAACCATTGTCAGAAACTTTAAGAGAACGCTCAAATCAATTCAATCCGACCACAGTAGATGGAATAATATCCCAAGTCACAGACTTGATGTAATCATCGTGTGCTAGGAATATGGGACGAAATACTAAACTTCTTACTACTTTAATAAACATATCAATTAATTTGTCCCAATACTTTAGCTCCACTAAAATGGGGGAACTATGTACAAAATGTGCTGTAATTTCGACATTGTTCCACCGATATGGATGGAAATACCCTGAAGTCTGCACTTTAACTTCATAGTCATTGTTTGATTTCAAATCCAAACTTTTGAACTATAGAGCCAAAAGAAGAAAAAATGCTTCACTGTCCCAATAATTACGGAGGGCTCTAAGAATACCAAACATTAGGAACACCTTCCTTATATTGAGTTGCACCCCCCCC